>NC_089319.1:10909079-10931579 GCF_036669915.1 Pocillopora verrucosa | reverse complement strand
TATTCTCCTGTAACCCCAAAAAACTAATGCTACTAAAGAGTTTTCGCAGTTGTTCACGGAATTTCATTGCTCTCATTGATCGTGAAATGAACGTATTTCCTTTTTTTATTATCATGTTTCATTTTCATTTCACTTCCCCTGTCGTTGGGATTCTAACGTGCCCAATCATGTTAGTGTCAACATAACCCGTTGGATGTATATGATGGAAATTTTCAACTGGACAGTCTTTCGTCCCGAACACGAAAGTGGTCTGGGAAGATGATCGTTGTATTTTCACGAAAAAGATTTGCTGATCATGAGATGCCAATACAATGTGATGTTTTCCTGTTGCAACATTTTTCTGTCAGACTTAAGGTTTTTAGAGAACAGAAACTCTAAACGAGTTCAAGAATTCTATCATATTTCATCTTTGGGTTTGTTTTATTGGGCAGAGCTATTTTCTTTCGTGGTAATACCTTTAAGAGGACGTTGATCCAATAGCCCTTTTTATTTAGCAATCTTATTTCGTATGGTATGTTTCTTGATGTAATCTTTCCCCTGTAGGCACGTAAAAACTTTTTGCCCAAAAACCTTACTGTGTTGTGATTTAATTCTGTGGTACATCAGAATGGAGAAAACTTGCCTTGCATCTTGTCAATATATGTAGTGACCTGCCGTAAGTTTTTATCATTTTTAAAATATACCATTAACGGTGGTTTTCACAGAGTTGTTCCGTGAAAATATCATTGGGTTTGAAGTCAAGAGTTGTATGCGGAAGAAGTGCGCAATGCTTGAATTTGCAACTGAAGTCGAGGTTTGGTTATCATGAAAAATTTAGTTTGACACATCAAGTCGTGGTTAGTCGTCTTGATTCGCAATCAAACTCGTTCGCCCTACTCAGTGCTCCATTTCCATTGACTCAATCAAAATGATCATTCTAAGACTTGATTCATTCTCTGGGACGCTGTAAAAGATTTAAATTTGAGGACGCCGGTCAAGCGCCTTTAACAGTGATCAGCAACAAATTTCTCCCTCATGCATGAGAATCAAAGAACCGATTCGAACAGAGAAATCGTTTCCCTGGTGTTTTATCATAATCTTTGTTATAATAGCTGCATGAAGAAAATGTTAGGAGACCATTCAGGAGAATCTATACGGTAATTATGGGGATTAAAAGGTTGAAGGTGTTAACTAAGAGGCTGGTAGCATATCACTGAGCTTGGAGACAAAAACAACGGAATAACGGCACAATCTAAACCATATGTGCTCCGGCTTTCTGAGAACACTGACTAACGACTGTCCTGCTGTTAACAAATATTCTCTTTGGATTGTTTTTCCTCCGCAATTGACTCAGTTGTCAGCAACTTAAGCCACTTGTTTTCAAAGGGAGACCCGCCGATTAAGCAACAGTCACAGTTAAAGTTATTGCTTCTATAGGTGTTGTGGCCTGTAGGTATTGAATAGGACAGTAGTCGGAAAATAGTCGGTCGCTTCTATTCTAATCTGTAGAATGGTTACGAAAAAAGGTTTTTTGGTTCTATTATTACAGTTCAAAACTATCTTCGTGGCATGCGTGTCATTGAGACAAAAATGACGATAGATAATTAGGAACTGTATGATGAAATACTAAAAGCCGGAACAAACGTACCGTACTGGACACTGTGTTTCACTTCGATTTAAAGTGCTTGCGTTACTTTTTGGATAATTGTCTTGGTAAATCGGTCTCTTCATCTGTCACCTTATTATCGTGATCTATGAAATAAAGTGTTCAAGACTCTATTATCCATTCCTGCTATTTTGTATTTGACGCGTGAAAAGCATTAAATCAAAGATGTTAATTATGGATAGATTTTTTACTGAAAGTTTGAAAGAAATAACTGCCTTTGCCTTTTCTCTTTCAGAATATTTGTTTTTATAACAGTTTTCATTATGTTATTCAGTTTACCCAGGCCTCTGAGTTTATAATTTATTTATGCTTTAGTTTTGCTTGGAAATTATAAACTGATTAATCGTCACTTACTCATATTTATTTTTTTAGAGGGCACAGTAACGATTGTGACAGATACTTATAAAAATAATGTTTCAAAGTTATACATGCTGTAAGGTAACTCAATAGGTACAAACAGAAATTTTCTAAAAATATATATTTTAAAAAAGGTAACATTTTAGTTTTTCAAAAGGATGCTTTCATCGGATAACATGCATTGTAGGGACTCTCTTTTTCAGTAAAACGCCAGATAACATATTATTAAAGTTTAGGATTTACATAAACAATTTGTATCAAAAACTTTGTTACATTCTTTAAAATAGGTCTTTTGGATGGAACAAATCGCTGAACTACGTAGACAAGTTACACTACGTTTTCTACACTTGACTGTTACAACCATACGACTGCCACAGGGTTCCGTTCTTGTGCTGATCAGACATCCTGGTACCTGGCGTGCTCTTCTGTCTTGCACATGCTTGGATGATAGCTGCAGGCTGCTGGTGTTCGTATTGTCAGAATACGCAACATCGATTTGAGTTCCATCGTCGTGATGCTCTTCTGGGTGGACGTTTGGATAATAATTGATGCCGGCTGAATATGCAGTGGCGGTGCTGATACAAAGCACAAGGATTGCTGCGAGAAACTGATGAAAATTATAGATCTTGATCAGGAGAATTGCCATATAATAATGATGACTTAATTTACAAAGAGACGATCACGAACTCTCGAATTGTTTCCTCTTTAAAACTTATAGCAAAATAAAACATAAAAAACGTACAAAAAATACAATATATCATCAAAACAAGACGATCTAAGATCGTAAGTCGGGCTACAGGTAGACGCGCTGTTACAAGTGTTGACCATTCACGGTGCGCAGTGGTTCTAAAAGAAATGCAGAGGTCGAGGTACCATGGTCCTGGTTTGTGGGCGTGGCGTAAAATGTTTTCCCCCCTGAGAGGCACCAATTCTACAACAACACACTGTCAATTTTCAAATTGACGGTATGGACACAAACTTGCATGTTTCACCCTTGAACAAATACGTAAAATCTGAATACTGTAAACAAAAATGCTCCCTGTAGCAAATTCAAATTTCGAAACCTTTACGTTTCCAGAAAGCTTTTAAAACGGCAGCCGGCTGTTATTTTGAACCCTGAAGATTATACCGGAAAACGATGTAGATCAGAGTATTCAATCATGATTGCTTACAGGGCTGATAACTGACCTATCTTTCAGGCTGATAAAAGAAATGATAATCGAGTGACACTGCCATTTGCCAAAAAAGTCGTTACGTTTTTAAAGATTCTCGCTTTCAAAGATTCCCCATTTTGAAGATTCCCGCTTTTAGAGATTCCCCGTTTTAAAGATTCCCGCTTTTAAAGATTTTCCGTTCTAAAGATTCCCGCTTTGAAAGATTGCCCGTTTTAAAGATTCCCGCTTTGGAAGATTCCCACTTTTATAGCTAGTGAGACCTTCGCTAAATCATTCGATTCTTTTGCTATTTTGAGTTCGCGGAACAACCCGTTTCGAAATATACGCTCATTACACAAGCCATCTTAGGGTCTACCGCGAACGGTGTGTGGGTCTGTATGCTTGAGCGTAGAAAAGATGACACCATTCGCTAAGATATTCGACAAATCAACCATGTTCGACATGGTGGAAAGAAGATTGCGCCTCTATTACGTGTCTGCTGTATTCCCCATTGCACGTGACTGAGCTTTATGGAGAAATCCGAGGGTAAACCTATAGTCGGTCGCCCGACTAATAAGGTTCGACTCTTCAACATCATGATTAAGAGCAATTATCCTTCGAATTATCTATGGTGTGAACAATCTACAAGATTTCAATTCAAATACTAATGAGTAACTAGTTCTTAGGCACTTCTAATCTAAATCTTAAGGATATCGCTGCGGGAGACGCGGTATAAAAGAGAACTGACGGCCTTAAGAATATTAAACCGCCAGAATATTTTTTTAAAGGCAAAAGTAGCGTGCGCTTATACGTCTATTGACTGTTTCTAAGAGAGAGACATGTAATGTACCGTGAACATCGCTGAAAAGAGACGTGAGTTTTAAACGCTGATAATAGAAAAAGCCTTCACGAAGATATGTAAATGATGAGAGTTTTTTTTTGCGGACCAATTCATTTCTGTCCTCATCCTATTTCGGAGGAACGAGGAAGACAGAGGAATATCGAGACTGAAGATGGCGTCTGTCTCTTTGGATTATGAGAGAAAGCAATGAAACATACCTTGAAATGGTTAAGCATCATGATCAGTGGTCTGTTTGCAACGTTGCAATAAGTTCCTCGATGGATTTTTCAGTCTTGATATCGAAGAGTCTCTTGATATATGTACCAAATCAACTGCAGGTCCACCTTATATACAATCCATGGGAATAGACATTTTAAGAAAATCAGCTTGCGCTCGAAAATAGAGCAACCAATTTGAACGCAAGCTACCATGAAATGCATGAGCAACTACAAACAGCTATGATGTAACAACATCCTCTTCAGTTCTTTGCCATCAATATGGTGCACATCTTCCTCGTTTATTGTGCCTGGAAAAACGAAGTGAAAGAATGTAACGGAAAGTAGAGTAAGTGAATCTTCTTTACATGCAATGGCGTAAAATGTTCTACGCCCTCCTTCGCCTTGTTTTGTGTTCTTTGTTGTTTCAAATAATGCGGTAATTGTTTTTTTTTCATGTAATGCAAATATTTTGATATGCACAGGGGATTCCCTTCAATGTAACTCCTATCAACCTGGGCCAGTTGACAAACTTCAAACCCGATTGCGACCTTGGTTAAGTTACTGCTAAGTTTATTGCGTAAAAAGGAACACTTACCTAAATTATACAGCACTATTATAAATATCCTATAATAAAGCTTCCTTAACAATGAATACAAGAAAGAGAAGACCGGCAGAAAATGGTCAAAAAATTGCGGAAGATCTTGCTAAAACGACATAATGACGCACAAAACAGCGGCACTGAATCCTTGCGTAATTTCTGCACATGAAAAGAGTCTGTTTGATCTGTGTTCGCATTGTCAATTTAATTCAAGTTAATTGTTAGGTATAATTTTCTTTAACAGTCGGCAATACTCTCTTTTTGTATTCATATAAATTTAATCTGGTCCCCAGGAGATAAAACCGTTCAGCCATGTTTTATCGAGTGATTTGAGAGTAAAGCCTCAAGTTTCTCCACATTTACGAGACGTAGTCAAACAAAAATTGCTCGATCGTCGTTTAAATTTCTTTTCTTTAATAAATGTTTGATGTGTTTGAGAGGTCAGGTATAAGAAGTAAGAACTATTGGTCTTTCTCTAACCTAGCGGCAGGTAGATCCAATCTTGCTGAAACTTTAACAGTTTCCGAGAATGCGGTAATAAGGTAAGACGGAAAAATTTAATTCACTTTCTGAGAAAAACACTGGGTGAACCCCAAATATTTATCGGAAATCCCTTGTTAGACACCCACGTCATAGAAGTGAAGTAAACGGTATGTATTTTCTAACTTAAACTCAATGTGATTTAATGTTGTGCAACGTGGTTGCATTTTCGAACTGTTTAAACACTGACTTTATTCTTCTGAACACGATGTAATAATTCGGTATCAAAGCTGGCACGGTCGTAAAAACAAGAGACCGGAAAAAGAACAGCAAGTGATCAATCGAGGAAGATAATAGAAACGATTCTGGCATGGAGAAATGAAAAAGCAGGAACCATTTATTTGCATCAATATCTTTCGAAAATAAAAACGTAGAAAAACATTTTCCTGGAGTTCTAGTGAGGTTCGTGGTCGAAAGGAAAACGTATTATGGGTGCTCGGCTTACTCGCTCGTCTACCGTCTGTCGCATTAAAAAGTTGGCTGAAATAAGGACTTGCCTTGTAAGAAATGATCAAAATTTCATTGCCATCTTGAAATCTGTCGCCCAACACAATTGTGGCAAGACGTGTTCCTCTTTTGTAAACTTTTGATGAAGGTTTTGAGGTTTTGGGCCAAGAAATTATTTATACCAACGCAGATTCACAACACTTGAACCAGTACGCACTACGAAAAGAGAACTTGAATTGAGCTTGTATGTACCCATATAATATAGCGTAAACTTTCTAGTCGGACCCTGATAAGGGCGGGATGGGGATGTGGGTAATTGGAGCACTTATTTATAGACAGGAAGCTATTCAGAAGGTGTTTCATTCGAGACCCGAGGGGGTCTCTCCACAACTTACCTGTTGAGCCAAGATATGGACACTATTTCAGGCCTTCAAATCACCAGTATGTTTTGTACCGGAGCACTACTTAGCTCAAACGAAAAACAAAGTAATCTTTTTGGTATATTGTCTTCGGGAAAAACAATCTGGTGCTTTCGGTTAGGGGTCTTGGTAACGGCAAACATTCCTTCCAGATCTTCGCCATTACAGCGAGGGTGAAATTTCCTCGTCTATCCTAGTAATGGGTTTCTGTTTTAGGGAAGCTTGAGCTACTGAAGGGAAATTTGTCTCTGAAAAAACTAACAGAGAGATTGAATTGCATTTATTTGCTGAGCTTGCGGACTTTCGGGATTAAAATTTGATATTTCACCGAGTGTAAACCTCTTTCATAAATAGCAAGCCAAAATGTTCTTATATTTTATGCATGTAAATTAGCTTTCCTAGCCTTGCCAATATTTAAAAAACAAAACAAAACAAAAATATACTCACAAACAAACAGAATTTTCACTCAAAAGCGACGCCAAGAAGTCTAATTTGCATGTACTTAAAAGAACAATTTACGTCCATACGCTCTAAAGAGCTTTTCACCTCTCTTTAAACGATCGCCTGGAACTTTCTGTGAATCAAGTAGTTGTAATTGATTTTCGTAAGTCAACAAATAGACTGGAATATAATCAATATCTCCTTTTAATCAAGCAAAAGAGACAACTTTACATTCATGGTAATACTTACAATAATCCAACCTATGGCGCGTAATAGCAATAAATATATTTTTTTCCAAGACGAACTAACTTGTCAATAAATAAATCAGAAAATATAACAATAATAAATAATAATATAACAATAATAAATCAGAAAATATAGCAATAAATCTTCTCCAACATTTGGCGATCAATAAACAAAGGAGTGTGACGATAGAATTTCTACATTCTCGTGAATTTATAACGTAAGCTTCCCTATCCTTGAAGGACAACAAACATCAGATAGTGATTCTAGTTTACCTTAATTCTCATACTGCGCATTTGCAGCCTACTGAACATTTTTACTAGTACTGTTATTACTTTACAGTTTTTTATCGTAAATTCTGGGAAGGATTTGATTAAATCTAGTGCCTCTTTAACAAAATTGAAAACTATTACATCAGGTACAAAGTAAGAGTTAAACATGTTGTATGCATAGAATGACGTCACGCAGCGCATGAGCAGTCCTTGATTAAGCATCTTCGACCGTTTATGCCGTTGACAACTGTATATTTCCTTTTGCACTTAGCTGCAACATTAGTCGCTGATAGACAAGCCACGCTGAGTGTTTTACATTTAGGGACAGAGATATACTTTCCAAGGCACTTGTTGTATCTTTGTGTCCTGCTTTTCACGCAGTGATTTGCACTGCGTGTGAGGCGCTTCAAAACATAAAGGAACTTCCTTTGGCCATCCTCAGCGGTTTCGCCTTGCGATGATTCTGTCTTTGAGGTATTTTTGTGACCTTCTAGTGTTCTTTCTTCTGGGAGAGCAGTCCGAACAACGTGTAATGTCGAACCTTGAAGTTGATCGGTAGGAAATAACTTTGAATGTGTGACAGGGATGATAATGCTCTGCATCATGAAATAAACAGCGACCTGAAATAAGAATGCAAGAGTGCGATAAACATCAGTAATGTTTTTTTGTCAATGCAAGCCTTCTGAACTTTGCTGATTAATGCCTGCTTTTTGTACGAGAGGTCTGTCTTTGGTTCGTGGTCAGAAAATCTTCGATTTACTTTTAAGACTGAAAAATGTTAGGATCACATTTTGAAGTGAGTTCGGTGTTTTTTTTCCTTCGTTAACCCAAAAGGCGAACGTTTCTTCTAAAAACCCAAGGACAATCTCTTAACCCTTCAACTCCCATGAGTGACCAAGACAGAATTTCTCCTTACAATATCAATACAATATCAAGCAGACAAGTGATGAGAATAAAGAAAAATATCAATTAGGGATTATAAGTTGATCCAATACCAGATTCTCCAAACTAACCTCACAAGAACTGAATGGCAGACAGTTAAAGAATTACTAAGGAGATCTTGGGAGTTAAAGGGTTAGGTCTTTCAATCGGTGTTTATTTACTAAATTGTGAAAGGGTTATATTGTTCCGGGCCACACATCGAGGAAGTTTTTGGAAAGAAATCGAAATGACCGAATAATTTCAGGCCAGGGTCAAGTGTGTTCGTCTGTCTCTTAATCTAGTATCTAGTCGAAATTTTGTTATTTGGCATTGTTATCTTAACTGAGGATAAATATAAGTGTTGATAGATCCTTTTGGTATCAATAACATAGAGAAATAATCACATTCATGAACTTTCCATTTGACTTTGACTTCTTTGATTCTTCGGGTGTTGGATGAAAATCGAAATACTCCAAGGATATTATATCTCGGTCATCCAATATCGGGTAATCTTAAATTTTGGAGCAATTGAATTCGGCGTCTTTCTGACTGCGGAAAATAATGATATAGGTTGGTAATTTTACGGTTTCATTTTACAAAGTAGTGGTTAAAAGGTGCCCTGAAAAATCTTCGCTGTTACCGTTTTATGTATTTTGCCACCAAGCGCTCCAAGAATTAGGATTGAATCTTTTCTGTTTTTTTCCCTTCTGTTCTGATTTTAGATACATACTACTTGCTCAAGTTGAGTGTCAAAGCAGTTTTGCTGGTCCATTCTTCTTTCAACGACGCAGTGTATACTGAGTATTACAAGATGTAGTTGAAACTCGTGAAACTCCACAATTAACATCTACAACAATGGATCGAGTAGACATGACTTAAGGTAATAGCCAGGCCTTTTTCCGTCATCCGTCAAAACTTCTTGTAAGGTTCATGTTATCAAATGCAGTAGGATTTCGGAAAATAAAGAAAATATTGTTAAAGAAAAACTTACCTTGATAATTGTGCCTTCCATTGGGATACCGTTTCTTCTTTCTCTGTCGTGTGATACTTTATGGTCGAGCTTTGCCTGCGTCAACTTCACCTTTTAGATTTGCAGAGTTATCCATGGTCCACTCAAAGAATCGAGCGTTTATATAACACGATCAAGGAAAACCCTTGCACTAGGGCGATTACACTACCCTTCTAAATTTAGATTTTTTGTAATATTACTTAATCAATTCGTTTCCCTTCTCACCCTGAAGCGGAATAAACTTAAATGATATCCACCCCTTTTTCAATTTAAGTGATATGGACTGTTGGCATGTTAGATTAAGGGAATAAGAAATAAAGCCTTTTTCAAAATTATTGGAGAAGAAATGCAACTCATTTTAACTGAAAACCGTTCATCTAATCTTGGGGATATATTAGCATGTCTGGATGACTAATAACAACGATTAAAATACACACGGTATTTCAGATCGAGAAAAGAAACTGCTTTATGCGTTTGCATCCTGGCGTTATTCTTTCGTTGATTTTTAGGTGCAACATTTATACTTTTGAGACTTTCGTAGCTGATGCAATTTTTAAAGTAATTGCAGCTCCATACTTGTTACACTGGAGTATTTTTTGGATCTTGGTTTGGGGAATAAGCTTGAGCTGCATAAATCAAAGTGACGTATTTCCGTTGAAGCGTCACTTCCTATACACCCACCTCGAACCCACTGAAGGATTTTCATTCATATCAGTTTGACAAGCTGCCGAATCTAGCGAAAAATGTGCAGCCTTTCCCTGCTTCATTTCTGCCGGGAACGTTTCAATTACGCTTCATTTCGAAAGGAAGTTCTTGTAGAGCTGATTTTCAATTAAGGACCAAGGTCACCCGAATGTCACGCAAAGCTTCTTTTGACTTAAAAGTAGTTTAAAGATTGAGTTTATTTTCGTTTTGACGAATACCAGCATTACACAATTTTCGTAGACTTGTACAGCAGCTTTATTGAAGTCGAAATCTGGTATCTCTTCTTATTATGTAGCCGTGAACTTGCAAAAGACCCAGACAACTTATGACCAATTTGAAGTTTACTCGTAATTAAATACAAAACGAAAAGAAAAAACAGACAGAGTTACCTAGGCCACATCCTAGCTAACCTTGCTGTTGATGAACTTAAGTCAATTTGAGTATTACCCGAGGGCTGCGGAAATGACATTTCTACCTGGTTATAAATAACACTGGTATATAAATGTCGAGGTAGAAGAGACGTGGATTTACTCCGTCGTTTAACAGTTGGAAACATAAGGTATAGAGCAATGATTTCCCTTGGGAATCGCAAAGCATGTAGACAGCTTTCTATCAGGGATGTTACACAATCATTCTTGTCCATGGTGAAATATTTCGACTCTCACATGAATTGTTAGACGACTGGGCATTCCTGATCTTTGTACATAATCGACATAAAACAACAGCCAGATCAGCAGAACAGTTGTCTGCTGACATGACATTTTCCCAGGAGTCCACATTAGAAAAAAATCGTTTCTGGGTTGAACGGCGGTATTAAGATTTTCCGGATTTTTTTGCCTCTAAGATTCTCAACGTTGTCTACATTTGGATTATCACACGAAGTTCACTTCTTTCAGGTGTTTTCTGTTTATTAGTACTCTTATCGAGAAATATACAAAGAAACCTTCCAAATTATGCACATTTCAGTTTCAAGGCGTCTTCAAATTTAACTTGATGTTGAAAATTTATCTTACTCACGAACTTTGCTATTATTTCTTTTTCATTAACTGTCAAGAACAGACAGAGTTACCTAGGCCACATCCTAGGTAACCTTGCTGTTGATGAACTTAAGTCAATTTGGGTATTACCCGAGGGCTGCGGAAATGACATATCTACCTGGTTATAAATAACACTGGTATATAAATGTCGAGGTAGAAGAGACATGGATTTACTCCGTCGTTAAACAGTTGGAAACATAAGGTATAGAGCAATGATTTCCCTTGGGAATCGCAAAGCATGTAGACAGCTTTCTATCAGGGATGTTACACAATCATTCTTGTCTTTGGTGAAATATTTCGACTCTCACATGAATTGTTAGACGACTGGGCATTCCTGATCTTTGTACATAATCGACATAGAACAACAGCCAGATCAGCAGAACAGTTGTCTGCTGACATGACATTTTCCCAGGAGTCCACATTAGAAAAAAATCGTTTCTGGGTTGAACGGCGGTATTAAGATTTTCCGGATTTTTTTGCCTCTAAGATTCTCAACGTTGTCTACATTTGGATTATCACACGAAGTTCACTTCTTTCAGGTGTTTTCTGTTTATTAGTACTCTTATCGAGAAATATACAAAGAAACCTTCCAAATTATGCACATTTCAGTTTCAAGGCGTCTTCAAATTTAACTTGATGTTAAAAATTTATTTTACTCACGAACTTTGCTATTATTTCTTTTTCTTTAACTGTCAAGTGATGTCAAGTTTAATTTTTTTGTCGGTAAGATTTTGAGTCTAAATCGTCTCATTATCTCTAAGCTCTGTGACTCTTATTCAATGACGCTTTACGGTTTTCATCACCTACGTGAAGTTGGAGTTGCTTGGTATATCCTCGAGGGGCGCTTAGGATGTTATAAAACGAAAAAAAATGTCAACGTCTTTATTCTCTCTACAAAAAAACTAACAATCAAAAGAGAAGGAAAGAGCTGCACATTTTAAAAATACAAGATATTGGGGTCTGTACCTAATATAACGAACGCAAGAAAAAAGCGGAAAATATTCATTTCCATTTGAAAACTTTATCTTTTTTCAAAAAGATAAAGTTTAATAATCTGTCGATGGAAGAAGAGCCAAAGTCCTTGAGAGGTTGCTGCTCCGTTCCCAAATATATTCAATAGAAAAATATAAATATATTTCCTGCAATAAATGTAATTTTTTTCGTGTTTTTTCACAAACGGCTGGGAGGCGCAAGGCAAACTTTTAAGTCTGGCTGCTTTTCATTGTTTTAAACGGCGTGGTAACTTATCTTTTACAACAACTTCCCTTTTGTTAAAAGTTTCAATGACGTACCCCCTTTGACGTTGCAGTCAGTTAAGGTGTCAACAATCAAGGAAAAAAGTAAATAATGACGGGTTTCCAAAGCTTCAAGGTCATCCGCATTACAGGGGTGTTGATTTTATGTTTCAGATTACAGAGGGACGTGTGTTTTGCCAAGTTTGATCAGAGATGAACGGCTGTTTTTTTTTTTATAATTTCCACCGCGAAATTCTTGAGTTATTATTTTTTTTAAAGAAGGGATTTTACTTCGCGGTTTCTTATGACTGCAAGCCGGAAATGTTAATGAAAATAAACATTTGAGAGTTTGTCGGGTGATGCAATTCAGCGTCTTAAATCAATTAGGCAGGTCTGAGTTTGTCTAAGCGTTCGGAGAAAGTTGGCGGAAAACAAAAAGGAATATATCAGCGCACATCACTTACTGAAAGCGTATTGTTGACAAGCGGAAAGGCGGTGTTAAGAGATCTGACTGGATATGACTGCCACTACACTGCGTTAGACTGATACTGGCTGTTGGTTTCACGAAAGCTTAATGTTTGTAACGAAATAAATCGGTACATGTATGTTGATTTTTATGTTCAGCTAGATCTCATTGACTTTGCGCCGTGCTGTAATAAATTAGTGGCTGCTAGGGCTGAGTGTTTGTATTCCAGTTAGACACAGCTCAGCTAATGCTGATTGTATTCAGTAAGTTAACTGTATATATTAATTAATATGTTAATCATTGTCAGCGGGTTCCACAAGGGAGCAAGGTGAAGCAAATCCTTTGTTGTGATTGACAATATGGGCCCATCTTTCCTGCTTGGGCCTGCCCGTTTTTTTCCCACAAAACTGATGGTCCAAACTCCAAATTCTTCCCAACTTCTATGTCAGAGGGAAGAATGTTTCCAGTGATTTTGGCAGCAATTGAGTGACAAATACGTCTTGAATTCAGTAGTCAAAACAAAGAAAGGCACGAGGAGCTTCCAGAGTTTATTTGTTAATTCTCAAGTCTATTCCGGCTTTATTGACCGAGCATGAGGTGAACATACATGGCTGGATAATGGTCTGTTTTTTATTATCATCATTTTTGCGTTCAGTTTTATGGGTCTCGACTTTTTCTTGATTAGTAAAACGCAAGAAGAAGAACATGGCGAATGTTCAGCTATAGTGGCTAATATCCAAATCTAGTCACAAAGGCATTTGCGTTCGAAACTGATAGCTGACATATATGAGCTGTCAGCGATAAGTTATCTTTATTCTGGATTTCAACGGTCAAGCTGAAAAAATACTGACAACAACAAACTACCCTTTAGTTTTCATCAGGACACTATATATATATATATATATATTATAAAAGATATGAAACTTTGCATGAACTGAAACTGATCTACACGAACGTTCGACAATTAAGGTAACCTGCGTTTGAACCCACATTTTGTCGGCCACAATTTCCATAACTCATCCCTCGAACTTCCCAGTCTTTGTTTTCTGTTCGTGCTTGTTCGATAAATCTCTATACTGAACTCATAAGTGAAAAAAAGAGTTCCTGTTCACAGTTAGCTTCCTTTTATACTCATTATGTATTTTTTGATGGACCAGGCTTCAAGATGATACTGAAGGTTAAAAAACGTTCATGTGCCTCTCTAAGTGAAAGAATCTTCTCCACGACGAAGTTATGAAAAAAGAAATTGGCAAATATACGAAAAACAGAAAAACAATGAAAATCAGCGCCTATGAGCTGAGAACCCGCTTCAATTGGTAATCTTAAAAAGTTTAGAAGGCTGCATACACGGAAATGACAAGATTCGTAAAACAAAAGCCGAAGAGGATTTTCCCCACAATTCCGTACCAACTGTGGTCATGGGGTCACAATTCTTTGAACAAATTATGATAATGGCCGTGACTTGTCCGCCTTTAAAACAAAGGTCTCACCAAGAGATTTATTTCGTTGTTGCACCCAGTTCTTTCTAAGAGTCGTTGTCTTCATTTCTTATTTTTTTCTTACGGGCCTCATCACAAGTACGATCGCAAGCGAAAACCGCACTAAATACACGATTTACGAACCATATTAAGAGATGGCGGATCAAAATATTGCAACAGTTCGATTGACATTTTGCGCTAATTTAATTACTTTGCCGACCCATTACAGATGTGACGGGGACCGAGTGGAACAGATCGCCGAGCGTTGTCAATTGCCACAGAGACTCTCCCAAGTATGCCTGCGGCATATGAGAACCAGCCATAATAATTTGATCGTCTCTCTCTGAAACCAAGCCAAGCGCGTACTCCTAAAAAATTTTTCCCCCAGTCTCCCTTGTGAGGGTAAAAATCAATTTCGGTTTCGGTTTTCCCGAAAAAGTCCTGAAGTTATATCGCTGAGCGTAAACCTAATGAAACAACTTTGTTTCCTCTTTTGTTCCAAATAAAAGCATTTTGTAATATCTTCATCAGTCTACATACGTTTTAGATGGGACGCGTTTTACCTGTGATGAAATAAATGCGTGAACTGTACTTTTTCTATGTCAATATTTATTAGTTTTAATACAGATCAGTACTGAATTGATGGTCTTATGGAAGGCCATTGTTTTCTCTCGTGTTTAAGTACCCAGTTCGTAGCTGAACCCAAATTATCGGATGCAAGCAGAAATGTAGAATTTGGCAAAATGGTTGGTCATGTAATCAAAAGATACTGTAACCCTCTAGTGAGCTAAATGTTTCCACTCAGAACGTTAACGTTTTGCTGATTTTTACCAACAATATTCATGAATTTCTTCCACCGCGCATCCTTCTTTACAACATTCTTCAACAATGTCTGTGTAGGCGATAGTTCTTGGAGTCCGGGAGTTACGAAGGAAATTCAACGCTTCCTTTCCTTTCAATGTCGTTGACCCTAAGAACCGCAATATAGCAAGTCATAAATTTCAACATAATGTATACTGCATTCCATTGCATCTCCAAGTTTTACCACCCATCAACACAGTGGTCCTAAGTACAGAGTTTCTAGAGCTCATCTGAAAATTTATCAATCTATGCTAGCTGCAAAAGTATATAATGCACTCAACACTTATATGGACGCAAAATTCGCCAGTGACTGATTCCACGCAACATCATAACCTACCGTTTAAATCTGGCCCACCTTAAAAAAAAATACTACTCTTTAATTGTCCAACTAAAAAAAATACAAACAACTAACGTTTTAGCTTGTTTCAGTATAAGAAAAAAGGATCACAATTTCATGAACTCCACCCACTTCTTTTTCTTGCAGTCCATTCCTCGACCTTTACCTCGAAGGTCTCAATGGGGTGATGGCTTTTACGGCTAACGGTTAATAAATTTTCCACAGTTTATATCTCCTTGCTATCCATTGTTGTCATCATTATTTTTCACAGTTTTATTTTTTTTACAGCAAACGGTTAATATTTGCAATTTTTCACGCCTAACGGCTGAGTTTTTTGGTCATTTTACGGCTATCAGTTAACCTCATTAGGATCCTATCCCTTCCGCTCCCTATAAGGCGCAAGCGGGAGACCATAATCTTTCATACATTCTTTGTCTGGGAACCTGCAAATAAACCCTTTTTACCCCCCCCCCCCCCCCCCCCCCCTCGTAATTTTGAATCTTCTCACTGTGTGTTGTACATCCAAGATGTTATTCCAGAGAAAGACGTATCATGGAAAACAGAATTTGCACAATGTCACTTCTGGTAGAGAAAAAAATAAATATCCTCCCTCCCCCCAGGCGAGTTTGTTAAAATCCAGGGCTACCAGATGGCTTATATATGTAATCTTGGCGACGGCGCTCTCAGTGCAAAGGGAAAAAGAAAGCATAAAAAGCCATAAACTTAGTATGTCCTCTTTTTCCTCCTATACACACAAAATCATACGCCAGCTTGATGTACAGGCCGCAAAAATTTCCAAGAATTCGACGAGATCCTAGCTCGCGCGATTTATATGGCTTATATCCTGTCAAAAATAAAAAGGATGTTGAGGCAAATACAAAAAAGAAATCTTCGCATTAGTCGGAGCCGGTAAACAATTTTTAAGCAGTAATCTTCTGATTGCTATAGCAATGTGCAACATGAATAAGTTTTATAAACCGAGGGGCGTTATTTTTGCGATGATGTAATCCAAATCAAACCTTTGTAAACAATAGTAAATGAACTATCACGAGAAAATCTAACTTTATCTAAAATATGTTCAATTCTTTACGGTACGGATAAAAGATTAGAGCATCGAAGAAGAAACCATAGCAACCGAGTTGCAACTCTCAACGCGTGTTTCTCATCTACTTCAGATAGATGGTAACGGGACTTTTCGAGATCATTGAGATCCAGGCCTCTTTTATTCTCTGAATCGTGAAACTGCCACATTTGTACCTTAATTTTTATTTCATAGCGTATGAAATCGAGGCCTCTTGAGTAAATTGCGTTACCAGTGTACAGCCATAACTGATAGTTGTCGTAGGCCTCAGCCCTTTATTCAACCCAATAGTAAATTCATATATATGTTTTTTCGATGTGGAACGCACGGTGTGCTTTGCAGTTGACGGTCTTCACAAGGGTGAGAAAAAGGTGGATACGGTGGTCGGTGTAGATTGAAAAAAAAAAAAAAAACCTAATAAGGTAATATACATGTGTGTATAATTATTTCCTGTGAACAGCAAAATTACCATTTTGATTGAACCTGATCAGGAATCCTCTCTTTACCAACCTGTTTTGGTGAGAGGAAATTTTTTTTCTGAATTCCCTTTTTCCACTTTTTTGCCTTATGTTCTGTTATTTTTGTTTTCTTTTGGTGACATGTACATGCGTGGGTAGCTTTCCTTACCTGAAACAGTTCCAATACATAACAGAAAAGCAAAGAGAGCAGTAGCTCCCCGAAAATGTGAATCCTTCATCTAGAACTAAACAAGAAAATTCCGTGTAGAAGTAGTTTTCTCAGAAGGTAATTTAAACGAATCACTAGCCACAAAGTTGATGTTTACAGTAGCATTAAAGTAACTTCCAGGCGAATAAACTTTTAGAACTTCAGATTTGTGATGCAAAAAAATCGAGTATACTCAAAACCATAGCACACGGTCGCCATGGAAACCTTAAGCACTGAATTCATATGATCATGCAAGACAATCTCTGTAAATTATCTTATTTGTCAGTTGATATATACACTCTTTTTTAATAAGAACCTTCGTCATAAACACGTTCAGGCTGAGATGAACCAAAATTTTAAGAGCGTACTAAGAATCTACCAAAGCTCAGAGTCAGTTGAGAAAGATTTTATTTTGCCCCTTTTTTTGTGAGAAGTATAAATAAAGGTAAAACAAATATAAGATTCTGGTCTATCAGGACAACTAACTCAAATAATAAGGGACTTTTTTTAGATTGATTTAATGAAATAATATAGCACACAACTTCAAGAACATATTAAGAACATTTTCAGGCTCTAATCGCAACTGAAAATAAGAACGTTCATCCTCAGCCCCAAAATTAGATGTTATAAAAAAGAGTATTAAAAAAACAGCTTTCCGATTAAGGACCTGGTTTGACGCCAAATGATACGATATAGTTAGTATCTCTAAACATTTGATTAAAAACTTGATGGTGTAGAGCTCATTTTGCTGCAAGACGTCTACCAACTTATCTTATGAATTAGAGGGCGGGCTTTTTCCAAACTATATTTGTCACGGATATAAGTGGAAGTTACCTTGATCAAGGTCTATCGTTACGAAGTTATGACAAATTATAACGAGGAAAAACGGTAACGGGTTTACGAATTCAGATAAGAGAAATAACAGACAGCTATAATCTTTCTCGTCACAAATTATGACTTGTTCGGTTGCTTAATAAATGATACGGGCTCTTTGGGTCTTGAGATATTCGTAAGAGCTCTTCACTCGCCATTGTCAAAATGGTGACATGAGAAACGATTTGTTTACATTACTGCAGCTATTTCTAAAACATTATTTGAAACAAGGGTTCACGGGTGGCACCTTAATAATGCTGTATTTTTAATATCTTTACTTCACCTGAGAAATCTTCTCATAACAGAACTTGCTAGTTTAAAACTAGAAATTTAAAACAAATAATGTTAACAATGCACATAGACATAAGAAAACACTATTGTTCCAAATTTTGCTGTTAAAGATGACTTTTCTAGGATGCCAATAAGAAAAAGACTCCTACGCCACCCTCATAACCCATATGTTTGTTTGCTCATGCCAATTGAACCAATATATGTCTTTTCCGCGCGCTTATTTCGATTTGTACTGACTGGTTGGCTCGGAAGGGAATTGAAAGTGCTACAGGAATTATCCTCCGATAGAGAGGAAATATCGAAATATTCGAGCCTTCGTGTGCAACTTACTCTACATGAAAGAAGCAAAGGTCTGATAACGGCAACTGATCATAGCAATACGAAGAAGTCGAAAGATCCTCATCCAAATGTTTCATTTCTCTGAATAACGATTGATGAAGTGTAGTTCGAGTCATATTGTCAACAGTTTACGAAATGGCGCATTCAGTAACAAAACGTAATAAGAAACTCCAAGTCTAAAGATCTTGGATTATCTTATCTGCAGTCTTCAGAAAGTCTAAAGATCGCATATATATATATATATATATATATATATATATATATATATATATATATATATATATACATATATATATATATATATATATATACTCAGTCCTGAGATCAAATTCAAGAACATCACTTTTTGGTTCCTTATGTTTGTAACCATAAAATCCTTGAGGTTCCTTTTGTTGAGCTATTTAACCTCCCGTCAATTTTTATTTTCAGCCCAAAGGTTGATTTATAAGTGAGATTGTCCTGTCATCATTGTGTTACTTGTTATTGGGTGTTATAATGATATCTGAAATTCATAATTTATTCCCGAGCTAAATTCGTTATATCATTTCAACGTCATAATGTTTTATCTTTTCTGTGTTTACAAATATGATGTCAACTCGAAGTAGTCTTCGTTGCCTCTCATTTACTAGATAAGCTTACCCATCTCCGACCTAGCTCGGTGTGATAGGTCAAAACAAAGGATGTTGTCTTCCCACACATTGAGTTGTTTGGGAGGTAGCCGTGTATACATTTTTGCAAGAGCAACTAGCCAATTTAGCCTCAAAATCAACATCAAGAAGACAGAATGCCTTTACCAACCGCTAAAGTTCCACTGAGTTATCAACATCACTGCCGGAAGAGATCGGCATTAGTGGTACAAATACAACTAGACAAGCGTAAGACTTTCAAGTACCCTTGGACTGTCTACAGGGCGCAGGCACAGAAACTTCACGCATACAGACACCTGCAAGCCACCGTGAAAATCGCATAGATAGACAAGATAACCAACATGTCAGTGCTGGATCGAGCTGGCCTACCATCAATGGAGGTCATGTTAATGCAGATGAACCTGAGATGGCTCAGTCATGTTGAGAGGATGGATCACCAGCGTCTCCCTAAGCAGCTACTCCATTCACAGTTATGCGAGGGCAAACGCAATCAGGGTATACCAAGGCTGAGATTCAAAGACACTGTAAAAAAGAAACTTGAAGAAGTTGGATATCGACAGGAGTTTCTGGCAGCAGAAAGCGAAGGACAGAGCTGCGTGGAGGAATCTGACCAGACCTAAGTGAAATAGTCATTATCGCCCCCGACAGACTGCTATGATGATGAGCGTTACACAAATTTGCCAGCCCAGTTCAGATTTATCCTGATAAAGGATTCATTTAACTTCATTTCACTGCATCTTTATAAAACGTCTCCTGCTTTTGAATATCCTTATTTATGAAATTTGGTTTTCACTCTACCAGCCGCTTGAAAATACTTGGGAATAACAGATCAACCGTAAACAGAGTAACACCATATTTTAGTATGTCCACGTACATACCGCGTCACGCACGGAAGCATTAACAAAAATACAGTGTAATACCTCATTGAAGAGTGTTGAATTACAACAAAGAAGCAAGCTTCTTGTTTGGCGCAAAACATCACACATCTGGTTGTTCGATATTTCAGCGCGTAATCTCACTTTTTCCGATTTTGTATAATGTTTTTAGGAAGTTTAACGCCTGATCTCCTGAATCTATATTTCAATATAAATCAGTAAGCCAAGAAAAACCCGAAACATAAATATTTTTAAATAGTTTCATGAAACGCGGAGATGTTAAACGATCAACTGATAACTTCTCCTAATATCTAGTTTTGAATAAGTTCGTTTTAGATGATGAATAAATTTAGTTTTACTCAGTCCTCAATGGGGAATCTCCCTTTTTCATCCACTGACGCACTTTCAGTTCTGATAAGGTGTTAGTCACGAGATAAGGTCAATCAAAAAGGTTTATTTTTGGAGGTATGCCAGTAAACATTTAGATGACTTGAAACACTGCTGAATCCCACGTAAAGAATGAGGATCTCCTTTCATACACGGGATCGACAACCAGTTAAGCTAATCAGTCGATAAATTTTTTTCCCCAGTAGCAATAGATCATAAATAAAACATTTTGAGTTCGATCACGAATAGAAGAAAATATATAAATCCCCTCGAAGAATCGAACCCCAGACCTTATGTTTGAGTAGGTTTCCGTGCTTCGATACTCCAACACTAAACTCTTAAGTTTGCTATCACATAAAAAAGATTGAAAAATCTCGTACAATAAAACACGGGAGATCCTTTGTCAGTGAACTTACTTAGTTTATAAATTTTTTACTTCTTATTTAGCCATACTAGTGATACTGACACTGATGAAGCCCTGAAATAATTCAAAGACTACAAACAGGATATGTTTAACTGGATAATGAATGTTTTTTTCGTTTCTGCAAGACCATGAAAATTAAGTCCACCGAAGCTGCAAATGCATGCTTCCACCCTTCAATGGCCCACTTTCGCAGAACACATAAATGACCCTGCTTATCCAAAGGAATAGTTAAATAATAATATTGTTCTTGAAAAACGAACTGTCGAGAACACTTATTAAAGTTCCATCCTATCTATCCTTTTGAACATGATCCTGGATTAAGGTATAGGAACTGAATAACTAAGTGATAAGTTAAGGTGTTTAAAATTTTCCAACAGAGAATTATTTTCCGGGTCGTCAAATCTAGTAAACTTTCGAGTTTTTTACTTTGATTGTTCGGCTGAAACCAGTTTCAGCAAACAATGCCCACTGAAACATTATCCTTCTCTTATCTCGAAATAAAACAGTGCTAATTGACTTTTCGCCTTCAACTAGAGGACACAAAGAACGATCGATATTCGATAATTAACCCCGAAAAGAAAAATAAGAGACAATCAGGAAAAGAGGAAGAAGCAACAACACTCACTAATCTCTACACAAACATAAACAAACAGAAAAAAGATAGGTGTACACTGTTAGACTTTTATCGAATAATAATCAAAAAAGTAATCTTGGGTATGCTCTTCCGAAGGGGTAATCTTGACATGTCATGAATTCTTCCAATGTATCGTCAACAGCCATTGATCAGGTAATCCCCATTTAAATCTCCGCATTATTTTAGTCATACATTTGGATTGTATGGTCCATAACAACCCGGAAATATACTGGATTGAGAGGAACGTAAACTGAATTTAGAGAGAGACGCCCACAAAACAGGAAAAGTGACTATGATCCTTTAGCTCCATTTAAATTCCAAAATTGCCCACGATTTTCCAATTCTGAGTTAAAAATTGCTATTACTGAGGTTCATCGCCTTTGACTACCTATCGGGAAATTCGTTTTTTTCGGAATTCTAAACAACATTCAATGAACATAGGCAAAAAGAAACGTGTAAGCAATGCTGGAAATTGCAACTACAAAAGTAGCATGTTTGATCACATGAAGGAATAACCACAAGGGAAAGTACATAATTTTACATAAGTAAACAAGCCTATTAAGGTAAAAATTACCTTAGGTACGGTTTTTTCGGATTAGATTTCGAAACAAAAAGAGAAAAAACAACATTACATTTAATCTAAATTTAGGGGAAAGTTTTTCCTTTTTGGTCACAGTACATAAAAGCCATCACAACAGCTAATTGTAGCAAGATCCACTGCATGAAAATCATACCTTGGATACAACTTGAAAGTATTTTCCTCGGATACAGGCACAACATCAGTAGAGGAGCAAAATAATGGCAAAAATTATTCTTAAGGTTGGTTGATCGGTCATTAAGAGAAGGTTTCTTCGGCGTTCTCTTTTCTGTTTTAATTCAGTAAATAATAACGATTTGTCAATCACAGTCATCAATCCTTCTTCATACAAGACTACTGACAAAACTTTCTCGTGCCTTGAAGAAAACTAGTTCTTAACGACGATCTTAAGAAAAAACTTCGTTAGGGAAAAAAGTGCGTTCTCCCGTTCTCCCGTTCTCTCGCGGCATAGAATGACGCAG
>NC_089319.1:10704079-10904079 GCF_036669915.1 Pocillopora verrucosa | reverse complement strand
GAAATGATACCGTTATTTCGGTGAGATGATTAAGATTTTGTGACACAAATTTCGTTTGGTGTAGATGTCTCCTGCCATTCTTCGAACCTTTGGAGATTAAATTATTTCCAGAAGAAAATGCAAAAATAAATTACCTACCTTAACGCGATAGGACATCACTTGGCCGTTTCAAAGGTTATTTTTCATTGTGATTCTCAGCTCTTCGCTCGCCTTATATACGTTTCTATTTTCAAAATCCGGTCCGGTCGAGAGGAATATCTTTTGAGACGATCAGAGCAAAATTATGCTTTGTTCCTTTTCGATAAAACTTCCTCGACAGCCTTAAAGACTTCCAAGTCGGCTAATTTTTTTTTTTTTTCGAAGTGTCACTCTAGTCACTTTTTTGTTACTCAATTTATGGGAACTTACATTCAACACAAATAATTAAATATTGCCGTTTTCTTGAAATAACCAAGGTAAGCTCCTGGCATTGAAATTAAATCGAATCTGATAGACATAGCTTAATTTTAGCAACACTGAATATTTTATTCTTGTTCTTCAAGTTTTGTTTGATATAACTACAAATGGGCTTTGCCGATGCAGACATAACTGGCTCCCTAATTTGTCAGTAGGAGGAGGACAAATTTCTGTTTGTTCAGGGATCACTGATTTGTGTTCCGTTTACCCCAAATAACAGTGAGTTTAACGATATCCTCGTTATTCCTTCCAGCAAAAACACCTCAACGTTCTGTTCTTGTGTGACTTTTATCTATTAGACATTTGAGCACTTTCAGCAAAATGGTATTAAATAGGCATCACTATGACAAATTTAACACAGGCCGCTGGATTTGAGTAATAAAAACTGACTTTGAATCATGAACGCGATATGATTAAATCCAGGAGAGGAGAAAGGCTACGAATTTAACACGCACATTGGGCACGTTGTGCGGCATCAGTTCTTTTACTATTACACCTTCCATACTGGGTGGTTAGAATAAATTCAGGGTTTTAATCAATTCTTCAAAGATAGTTACTAAGGAAGCTTGATCCTTAAACTAAACAACGGAAGTCCTTTTTCAGATTTCCTCAAGGAAAAAGCGCTTGACGCTGTTACAAAATGTCGTTTGTTATTGTTTACATTATGTTTGTGTGTCAAGGATGCGTTACCACTGCATACATTAATAGAACACGCGGAAGTGTGTACATGGTTTACGAAATTTCACGGCAAAAAAAAAAAACTAGCGTTCACCGTCGACTAAAACGGAAAACGCGGCATTTTACAAACGTTTACCCATGTTTTGCGTACGAAAAATCCGACGTGTTCTGTGCGTTTTCGCATCGGTGAATCCCAGTGTTCGTTCCACTGTGCGGTAGTTTTCCTTCGCGGTAAATGCAGGTAAACAAATCATTTTCCGGCATTAACCGCTCAGTTAACGCACTGCAAACAGCTTGTTTTCCTTTTGTTTATTGGCATTTTCCCAGTGTACAACAAAGTATTCACCGCAAAAAAAAAAGCATTTTCCTGGAAGATTAATATGTGTAAATGCAGGAAAACGTAATGATTTCCTGTGTTTGCCGTTCTTACAACGCGTAGAAAATGTTATGTTTTCTTTTGTTCGGAACCATTTTTGCACGGTTAACGAAACGTTCACAAGAGTTTTCCAGTCGAAAGCATGCATTTTCCAACATTTCTTCCCAATGGTGAATTCGAGCAAATTCGATGAAACGCATTTTCTGGCGTTTTACCGTTTATTACTGTTCGGTTATCCCATGGAAAATAACAGTTATTCTGCCATTCACAGCCGTTTTGCGCATTCCAACTTCATATTAACTAGAGTTAACCAGTCGAAAACATGCATTTTCCGGTATTTTCTCTGCAACGGTGAACTCGAATTAATTCGTGCAAGGCATGGTTTTTCTCGCGTGTACCGCCGCTCGGTTATTATATGATATGAGTTCAGTTACAAGGCGAGAAGTATCCAGGTTATTCAATGTATAAATGAAAATGAACCATAATTTTGAAGGTTTAAAAATGCGTTACAGACTGGGTGCGAATCTTTGACAAAATACCGCTAGTTATTGACGCGTCACCACACTTATGACAAAGCTCTGTCCACAACGACTCTCCATTAGTCTGTGTCACTCACCGGAGGATTTTACCGGAGGATTCAAATGATATTTTTGAGATTAAAGCGGCATAACTTTTCGGTTTTACGAACAGAAAGAGGAGAAAAACAAAGGCTACAATAAATAATCCTATGGTCAGATAACTTGTACCCTGAAGCAAAAGTAGGCGTCAGTTCTTTTACTATTAGACGTTTGCGTGGAAGAGAACTGGTTTCATTCAATTGTTTATAATCCTAAAACTGAGAAAACAAAGGATATCCTGGTTATGGATATCCATACACAACACCACTTCAGGCCATCAAATAGTGATGGTAGTCATCATGAAATTCCTTGTTTACTTAACATCGTGTATGCCCTCAGTCGCTTGTAAGAGATCAGAAGCAATGACTTACATGTATCGTCAACGCGCGATATTCTCTGAGTTGTACAGTGATATAATTTGGCTTAGATTTTGACGCTCCGAGCAGACATGACTTGGTCCATAGAGAAAAAAGTCTAGATATTTAGGCTGCGAGCCAGTAACAAAATGTCATGAGTTGTAGACATGTTCCCGGCTTTGCTATGTCTCAGAGTTTATCCCCAAAATACGTCATCAGGCTAAGTCAGATGGTATTTTGACATTAAACCCCATTAAAATCATTACACAAGATCGCTATTGGACTTTTAGCGCTCAAGTGACTCAATGTACTCACGCAAGGTTTCATCATAAGGAGGAAAGTTTGAGCTCAGATAGGAAAGACTGTTACGGTTTATAAGTGCATATTTGGGAGCATCGCAAAATTCAATGAGTAAGATCTGGAATGAACATGTTACACGGCAGCTTTGGAATACCGTTACCCTTATTTATATCCATGGAGCCTTAAAGTCGATCTACTGTGCACTGCGCCAATAAATTTTCAATCCACTGAGGGCGATTTTCTGTAAACAGAATGAACAATGTGGAGAAACTAAAAAAGGAAAGTTCACAAAGCAAACGGCAGGGCAGAAATCTAACATTAATTTCCGGATATTAGGGATCTACTGCAACTCGAATTCGAACAAACCAAGAGAAACTTCACACGATTTACTTTCACTCGTCTTTTGTACTTCACCATACCGTGAAGAGAACTAATCATCTCATTTATTTAACAAATTAAATAAAAACATTTTGTTGAATACGAAAATATCAACATGATCATCAAACCATTCGCTCAACTTTTTTGCTTTCATAGACGTTGATGTAGTAAGCTTATTCCTCTATGTTACAAATATTTATGCACTGCTAAAAAGCTATACGTATGTACAATTTTTATTACTTCTAAAGACCAGATGTCATTTATAAAAGTCGCTTTCAATTAACTTTTTATTTGCATTTGCAATCCGTGACTAATGCTTTTCCACACGCATCAAAGTACTCTCTTATTTCTTCGCAATCTGGCGAAGCTCTGGGTCCATTGTTGCAACCCCAGCTTGTCTTCCTACAGGTAACCGTCTTCACCTGATCGTCACCACAAGGTTCCACTTTTTGAGAGCCTCTGAGGACACATGAATGAATATCGCGATCGCGAGTGACTCGATGGTGGAATAAACTAAAGTAGTTCTTCTTGCTTCTGTTACGACGTAACGCATTTCGTTCTTCAATTGCGTTACCAGTCTGATCACTGTCACGATAGGCGAAGTCTTCATTCTGCTGAGCGAGGCCGTCGAACGGAAATGGAGCAATCCTTACCACATGAATGAGAAGTAGGCAAAATAGGGCGATGATAGTCGAAATCTGCTTACAAAACAACAGAAGAATGCAGCAGAAAAGTGAGTACCTCAATGTGTGGGCAGGTCTCGCCCCTGGCGCTCTCCTTGCGTTTACCCTCGCTCGCCTGAAAAACTCATATAAATGGCGCCTGTGCAGCAAGATAGTTATCCCTGCTACGTATATGTTTAGCGAATCGCGCGGTCACAAATACGTGTGTAGAATATTTCCAAAAGAGTTTGAAAATGTTTCTGTTTTCTTTGAATTGGTTATTCAATAGACTAACTTTCACAATAAAAAAAGAGGTATAATTGTTTTAGAATTCAGCATTATTCATTGATCTTTAAAGCTTTGATGGTAAGCAGGTGTAATACGAAAATCGCTCATTCCACTCCATAAGCTATATTGGTCCTTAACCAATCAAGAAGAAGATATCTTGTTGAATATACAATATGCGATTCCTTCTCTACGCCTTTCGCGTCGTTTAGACGCATCGTGGACCCACTTTTAGCGAAAGGAATCATGGATATCAATTATACCAGAGATGGTTATAAGAGAAAAGGAGTCAAACACTAAAAGGTAGCGTTTGAAAAATTTTCACACATCGATCTCGACGAAGTCGATTTCAATCAATGTAAATTTAATCTAGAGCTATCCTCTCTTCCCCTTCTGGGGAGGTCGTAACGCTTTCAAACTTTTCAAACTTAAAAAATTGTTCTTTGGAGGTTTAAGGCTATCGCCCTTTTAGGGATGATACCAGGTAATACTGAGACACGAATTTCATTTGGCTAGATGCCTATACTTAGTAGATATATGTCTCACATTAGTTTTCAAAGCCTTTGAAACATTAGCGGACTATATCCAGAAGAAAATGCCAAAACAAATTTACCTTGACATGATAGGCCATCACTTCATCAGTAAAGTCTGCAAAAAATCTTCTTGATCTAAACAAAAACCTTTAGAAAAGTAGTTTTTCATTGTGATTTTCAGCTCTTCGTTCTCCTTATATACGTTTTCGTTTCCAGAACCCGGCCTGCTCAAATTTCAAGGAATATTATTGTTTGCAATTTGAGGAAATTTCATCCATGTTCCCTTTTATAATTAACTTCCTCGACAGCCTAGAAAGCAACCTAGTAACAAGGCTAATTTTTTACGGAATCATTCTCACATAAACTTTTCGAAAGTGGAGCAAATGACATTGAACACAAACGATAAGATATCTACCACATATTTTTTTCTTTTAACGTTTGTGTGCCAACGATGCGTTACGAATAATTATATATATAGAATACGCGGAAATGGGGACTTGAGTCATGAAATTCCTTGTTTACTCAACCCTATTCCCGTATGTTCGTAGATCAGAAGCAGTGACTTATCCTCAGTCAGGCGGTGTTTAACGTAATGCGCGATGATAAATATCAGGGCGAAATAACACAAGCTATGCATTCAGTAATGTTTTTGAGGCTCTAAGCAAATAAAACTTGATCAAAAAAGAGGTCGAGATACTCAGGGTGCGAGCCAACTTTAAATACCATAAGTTGTGGACATGTTCCTTTCTCTTATCTTAAAGTTTTATCTACAAATATACGTCATCAGGCTATGTAATGAAGTGTTTTGAAAATAAAGCCCGACATTATCAGCAGACGAGATGTGCCCTCACACTAATAGACTTTAAACACTGGAATGACGACAAAAAACAAATGAAGTTTATTGAATGATAAAAGGAAAGGAAAGGAAATCCTGTTTATTTGTCTAAAAGATTACAAATTACAGAGTGCAATAAATATATATCGTGAATCATCGCCAAAAATACACCAAAGCTTCGCTCGCTGCTGAATTACGAATAAAGCTCAAAAATTCTCGCTCAGAAATACCACATCCTAGCTCATTCCATTCAGAAAAAAAGGCAAAATATTAGTAAAGAAGGAAAAAGTTGAGGATACATGGATGTCAGATACTCACAAACTGAACAAGTCCAAACGTTTTATGTTGACCGATGTGAAGAAGAAAGATCTGAATTAGGACATTTGACGTAAATATTGAAGCAGCGTTGTCATGACGGCTTTAGCTAAGATAGGAAAGAAAGTATAGGTTTTAAGTGCGTATATAGTGACACTAAACCACTCAGTACATTAAGTAAGCTTGCAATGTATATGTTACTCGGCAGCTTTGAAATTTCCCTTATCCCTGAGGCCTTAAAATCGAATAACGTCCAAGATCACTGATCTTTGTAACGATTCATTTTTGGCCAACTTAGCTCGGAACACTCGTTTGGCAAAGGGGATGGCAGAGATCAGTCGCTTACTTTCGGATGCCGAGGATCTACAGCAACTGAACCTCGAAAAACCAGGAGAAACTTCACAAGATTTGCTCTCACTCGTCTTAAATACTTCACCATACTCTCGAATATGAGTCAATGTATACCGAAGTTTCAGTTTCAAGCTACTAGGCGGTTAGATCTCATGACGGCGACGCCTGGGAAAACGTCGCCAAAAAACGAACTTTCGCGAAACGAAGATTTTCGTAACTAACAGTGCATCATCATGTCCAAGCCCGCGCCTGATGTAGAAAAAGCTCGTGAATAAGAGTAACATCACAAAAAAATCGCCAGATGTTGAACTTATGAAAGTAATTTTCAATTAATGTCGGAGTAACAGTTGATCGTACAGTTGAAACTCCGGGTAAGAGTTATTCTCGATTTCCGCCGTTTCTTGAATCAGGTCTTCGCTCCTCTCGAGAAGGAACAAGCTCGGAGAAGAGCACAGGCTCGTTTCTCGGACAGCGGTTGGTAATCGAGCCTAAATGAGAGTAGGTTTTAACCCTTCAGCCCCTGAGAGTGACTAATATAGCATCTAATTTCTCCTTACAATATCATCCCTGAAACAAAAATGAAAGTCATGAGAATAGAGGAGATGATCACCAACTTTAGCAGCTCTTGATTGTTAAACAAAATTCTCCTTGTCAGCCTCTTTTGTAATTTATGGAGAACAGTAAGGAGAGTATGCATCCTGATGTATGGGCGTAAAGGGTTAAAAAAACTGTTGTCGGTGATCGACATTTCACAACCTTAGCGGAATTCGTAATCAGGAGTTTATCAGTACCGATAATATGGTTCAGAAGACTTTCCTTTTAGCCACAAAGTTCTTGTCTTTTGGCCCGCATTCAGATGCCCCTCTCCTCGCTCTTTAATAGTTTGTACTGATAGTCCTTCTCTTTATAATGATATCACGATGATATGATACATGGCATTACATAAATCTCAATACTTTACAAATATAACGAATCCCTAATTCACATCTACAGACAGACAAAATTATATTCGTATATCTACAAGTTATCCTAGAGCTAATTATAAATGATTTGATATAATTTTTATAGGTTTAATCTTGAGAAGTAAATATTATTATACAAGATTATCATGAACCCAATGAACACGTAAAATGCTTACTTTCAGAAAAAGTAGCATAAGTTCAAAAACGAACATATTTTTGAGCATAATCCAACCGATTTGGAAAAAGCAATGTGACATTAAGGCAAACAGGTGTAGCGGCAACGACTTCAGCTTCACAGTGCTGATGAGATCGAACTATACTGAAACAGCTGTCCACAGTTACCTTTTCTCTTTGTTAAACCGCAGTCGCCAAACCTTTTTATGGTGCTCTACGACTTGTGATGAGCCCTTGCAGTCCTTGCAGTTTAACATACCTTTATCTCCTGTATTGATAGCAATAATTGCCTTACTGAGAGGTGAGACCATCAGGATCTTGCTTTAGATGATTTTTCAATTAAAATTTCTTTTGGTTTTGATCATTTTGTGCTACGAGGTTTCGAAGTCGTTTGTCATTGCATTGTCTACATGTCTAAACCTAGACGAGTAACTGTTTGTCCTTTCGATTACACCCGGCGAGGTAAATCGACGAGACTGCTTAACTGTTTATTCTTTTGATCACACTCGGTAAGGTAAATAAACGAGACTGTGTGAAATTTTCAGAGCATTTATCATTGTGAGCAATATTGCTAGGACTACCACCTCTGTGGACTTGAAATCACTTTTCAAAGTAGCATAAGTAAGGTCAAATAAGATTTGGACGCATCTTTGCGATAATCTTTCATAAAAATAATTTTCGCACGGCCTTCTAATGTACAAACAAAGAAATTCACCCTTTTTCCCCTTAAATTGACTAGCATCTAATTTCTCCTCTCAGTGTCCCCACTAAATCAAACTTTAAGGTCAATAGACTTACGGAAATAATTCCCCACTGAAAAAAAGCCCTTGATTGCTAAAGAATTTCATATTTTCAGTGCCATAAGAAATGAAAAGAGAACAGTATGAAGAATGTTCGTACTAATGCTGGGGTGCAAAAGCTTCTACACAACCTGCTTCTCAGGATCTCTATTTTTCCCGCCCTCTCTCGTTCCGAGGGTGAAAAAAGGAGAGGCCCTGGTAACGAGGCAGACACAGTATCTCAGTACGTGACACTTCTCACATCCAATTTTATCAGGAACTCCAAAGAGCGAGTTATTTAAGCGTCTTGCGAAAAGACTTTACTAGTTTACGATCACTTTTGTGATCTTTTCTTTTGGGGAATGAATTCTTACGTTCTCCGTGGTTACAATCTACCAACTGTAAAATGGCGGCGGAAAAAATATCTGTGGGAAGTTTTAAATTTCCTATTCTTAATTCTACGTGGCACACGATATGTCAACTTGCATCCGTCAGGCCCGAGCCCTACTCAACACGGAGATTCATGAATCTTTGATCTGTTACAATATTTTGAGATGAAAAAAGAAAACACGAACAACATTTGAGCTATTGCGCTGTTTTTAAACAGACCTTTTCTCCCTATGAAAGCAGTAAATCGCCACCTGAATATATGTACGCAATCTTCCTATTAAGTTGCACCTAAAGTTCAGTATGACATAGTTTTTAAATTTTAGAAAAATTAATCCTTGGCTCTTCAAGTTTGCCGTCGAACAGTTTCAGTGGCGATTAGTTAGTCTGTTAGTCACATTCACTAAAAGGTTTATTATCGCCGTAAATTTGGATCTATTCTTCCCTGCTGGATGTTTGTTCTTCCTAACTCCATTAATCTGTTTACTATTCAAATAAAGAAAAATTTCGCCTTAATACCGTACCCAACTCTACTTCGGTTTGTAACATCGCTTTACTTCCACTTTCCCTTGTAAATAATTGCTTAGTCACACTCAAAACCTGCCCAGTGGGCTGAAGGAAGGAACTTTATACAGCAAATGTTATGCTTGCAACAACTCCCTTAAACAACTCGTTTAATTCGCAAGGTTTAAATATCTCTTACTCGCATCGACGTATCCATTAGTAAGTGTACGTGTATAGCAAAATCTGGGGAGATTATTAATAAAAATATAGAAACGAAAATGATTTGTATTGCACTATTGCTGTATATAAATTCAAAAGCGTTTTACATTAACTACAACAAACTACTGAACTGAACGATGTCCTGAAAATAAATTATTTTAAAGTTATTTTTAAAGATCAAGAGGCTGCTACAAGTTCTAATCGCCATGAATGAGAGTGAGCGCAGATGCGATCCCCAAGTGTTGAGAAAGAACAGTAGAATTTGTGTCGACGAGCGAAGAGTTTAACTAAGGCTGGTTTATGGGACAAAAGATCTTTCAATGAAGGGCGAGTGTAGATTGTTTAACGATTGTTTTGCTTTTATCATTAATGTTTCTTTTTTCCAGTATTCCAAAGTCTGCTTTAAATTTTAAAGAAATCCTAGAAACATCATATACAAAAAAGCCAAAAGGGGAATGAAATGGTAGGAAAGATAATCCATTTAAACGCATCTTCGCGATTGTCAAGGTAGGAGCCAATCCATCTTTAAAAAAAAAAGTAATATTCCTAATGCTTAGAAATTACCTTTTTGGTTGTTTCCAATTTGGAGTTGACAATTGACAGCATCACTGTAGCTCACGCCACTTATAAGGCATCAACTTAAGATAGTGCTCTCTATTTTCTCTCGACACAGTTAAAGTAATTACTCTCAACTCAATAACGACATTGCACTGACAACAAAACGCACGGTCAGTTTGGAAATTTTTGCGAAAGCCAGTCCAGTTGATCTGTTAGAAATACTACTAATCCAATTGAATTAAAAGGATGTAGAATCACAATTCATTATAATAAGGTGACTACGTTGCACATATAAAAGAAATATACTGAATGGTTAACTTTTGTCTTGCATAGCAAGGAGGCCGCAATAACATCATCATCGGTCACTGAGAAAGCACATGAGTAATGAAATATATCTTTCAAATTCCACATGATTTTGGTATTCTATATGACACAATATAATAACCAGAGTCTTCGTATCAAACCTACGAGAATCGTTTGCGATTGATTTCTAAAGGCTCACAGTTATGATAAACAAATTCAAATTGTTTTGCCATGATCATCTCTATGATCTTATCATTCGTTGGGTCTAACATATTTTAGAGTTATTACATGAAAAAACAGTGCTATGTGTTCTTGATATTTTTGTCAGCACTGGGTTTCACCAAAACACTTTTAAAATCTCTCTATAATATGGATTGGATGAGATCCATCAAAAATTATTCAATCTAAAATTTTCCAATCCTTTGCTTTATTTCCATCAATGGACCATGTATCTCATTACGAAGACGTTGCATTTTTTTATGATGTTCTCCCTTTGTGCTCGGCCACTCGAAATATGTTTTCGAAATATGTGTTTAGCTCAGAAGATGATTGGAAAGAGCTCAAAACATACACGTGGGAAAGTTGAAATCATAAACCTTTGAAGTAATAAAACGAAATCTTTCCTATAGGTCAACAGCTCAGTCTGCTCTAAAGCAATATTGTTATTTTATCCTATAGAAAATCTTACCACAGTAACTGTATAAATGATGGAACTAGCCCCTGAGTTTCACAGGCTTTAGTGGTAATTATACTTTGATATCGTGTAGAAAAAGCCCCTGCATGATAAGAATAATAATTTACTGAATTAATTTTGATATCCTCATCATCATATTGAACAACTCTAGAATAGTTTGCTCTGAGCTAAAATTGGTTGGCGTATTCACATTATCTGCATGGAAGACAACCCAAAATGATTCGAGTAAATCCCAAGCAAAAATCAATGACAATTGCTTACTTATAGGTACTGTTTTCTAATAATTCAGTGTTGCTCTTGTGTTCTCAGTGGTTGATTCAGACTACTGCTAGCGTTATGAAGTTTTCAAGTCAAGATGATCCATATTATTCCCGTAGATATGAAAGAGTTCAAAACTCATACAATCAAAATACACGGTAGAATAATAACCATTTGTTAAGTTATCAAAGATATGCAATTTAATCTAGCAATACCATTTACTGTATTGTTTTAATTGTAGATTCGAAATTTTAAATTTAACCCATGATAAAATATGTTTCACCTAATCAGAAAGAGTCCAACATGAATCTGTAGAGATACAGTCTTCTGCTGTGTGATTATTTTATTAGTGAGTCAGCAGTTTCTTCACACGACATCTTTAAGGCTTGAATTCCAGCACTCGATTTCTACTCGCAATTTCAAGGAGGAACAAGATGTCTGAAGAAGCCTATTATTATTATGTTAATGAGAGTGATATACTATGAACAGAAGCAAAATTGCTTTTATTATGTAACAGTTCCACACGATTTTTGAGCTGTTGTCCTTATATCCAGCTGTTTGATTTACTTTGCATCTTATGACGGCAATTGTCAGCAAAAGTGTAAACATTTTGTTTGCTTACCACTGTGTTTGGGATTGATTACACGCCAACTGAGAAGGATGTATGGCCTGCGTGCAGTTTTCCTCGAATGTTGCCAACCTGTACGGCCTCTAAATTGACTGAGCAGTCTTTATGGTCTTACTGTAAAGAAAGAATCTATCATCTTTGACATAATGGAGCAAAAATCTTGAAGGTCAGTTTAAGAAAATTCCAAACGTAGCTCTATAAAGGAACAGGAACACCACATTAAAGTCTTTTAACCACAATCTTAAGTTCTGCCTTTTTCATTTCCCGTTTCATTATATGGCGGAAATGATAAAAACAATTCCTTCAAGTAGCAGGCAGAAAAATAAAGTTTACCATGACTATGTAAATTATGTTCTTCCCTTTGTTTACAATCTGGTTGCTACGGGACACAACTCATGACTTACATCATGTCCCGTAGTTTCGTGACACCCACGCAAAGCTCGAACCACGCAAACGTCGAGTGGGTGCGATGTAAGGAACTTCGGATAAACATGACAAACTAACGCATTATGTTGTATTACACAGGAAGTGTCTGGTCACTATGTGGAAGGGAGTACGGAAATAATGACTTGTTACTTTTCTCACTAAAGAGGGATGCTAGGAATTGAAACCTTGTCGGACCCGGCTTCAGACCAATTTTTACTTTGAACTAAATGGAACGAACCTCTCTTCATCAACGACCAAGGTCTCTGAGGGCTAGCGTAATCGATATGGTCTTTATAGGCACAGGCAACTTTAATCTTGGCGAACCCGGCGCTCGTAACATGTTCATCATTGTGTAGAGTATCTAGATGTCGATTGTAGGGAACCAAAGCAGTGATATTAAGAGTTGTCCTGCGACATACATGTTTATTTGTTATGTGCGAAGGGGCTTACACCTGTATCACACGTGTATCTGTTCAGCATTAGCAGAACTAGAGAAATATAGTAGTTATAAATAACAAATGTTATTCATTTCTCATTCAAGCGAGACTGACTATGACAGAAAAAATCCTCCCCTCGAGGTTTGAAACTTTAGGATTTTAATGTGACAGACGTCTCGTATACAAAAAACTCGTGTGTTTAAATATATCAAAGCAGTCTTGAGGGCTCGTTTTAAATACCAAGTTATCGGTGTGACTACATTCCTTGGCTCAACAATCACCAGCCAGAAGACGAGAGCCGCCAACAAATTGTCATGTTCTCCCATAGTATACCGTAAAAGGCCAAGTTTTGTGTATCAAAATTAGCCAGACCAAATTGAAGATTGGGCGTCACTTGAAGACATCATGATATAAACAATAAATAGGAACTTTATGATGCCAGAAGAAGAAGACTGAAATCTGGCGCCACAGCAACCGGAGTTTGTGATACCGGCTGATATTGTTTAAGTGCTAATCCTAGTATTAACAGAAATAGGATTTTACCTCTATTTCCCTTCCAACGTCTATGTCAGCAAGTTTCCTCCAGAAAGTCACCACGCTTAAGCTGGTTATTGTCTAAACTTCAAAGAACAGGCTAAAGCTACAACTGAACGGAAATACAGTGACTTATTCTACATTTATTTCCGTGCACATCACTTATGGCGTCAGACATAAGCAAAGTTAGTCTGCATGTTTAAGCCATTCAGTAATACAATGATCGGTGAAGTGTTTTACGGCGCGAAGCTGTGAATGATTCCAGGACCTATAACGCGAAAATATAGTTTCTTTCACGGCTAGCTCTTTTTTGTATCAATAATGCTGTTCAAGAAGAAACATCTAAATGGTCTTGGGGTTCGGGTCAAGTGAATTATGAATTTATTGTCCGGATTAATAAGAAATAGGAGACGCATTTGATAGATGGGCCGTCCAGTCTTCAAACTTCCTAACTACCCCAGCCTTTCAGCTTTATCACGTACGGAGTTTTGGTGTTTTGTTGAAGGGTTAAAATTTACTCTGAGTTTACTTGCTTTGGTTTAAGTCATTGAGACGGCTGTGAGGTGATTGATGTAAATTGAAGCGTTTCCATTTCCTGCTGATAAGCAGCTACAAGTTTACACGACAGACTGAAAAAGACAGTATAAAGTGGAGTCAGATATATATTTAAAAAAACAACTTCAAGTTTTGAATTTTCGACTACGATCGAGACGATTTGTCTTTGACTTCAAGTCAACTGAATACAAAATGAAATGGGCGATTTTTTTGTTTGCTTTTCGTGGCTACACCTTAAAGAGAGTCTCAACCGAGTTTACCGTTAGCCGTCAACCAGCCAAAATACTTAGCCGTTAGTCGTAAGAATTGAAGATTTTTAACCGTAAGTAAAAAAAAAAAGTTAACCGTGAAAATTTTACTATTAGCCATAAAATGGTCAAAATTTTAACCGTTAGCCGTAAAAGCCATCACCCCATCGAGACCCTCTTTGAACTTTTGGGATAAAGTTTCCTTCGTTCTCTTCAATAATTGCAGTTGCAGATGTGGTTAACAAAATCTAAGCCCTAAAAAAAAAGGGACGAAGTAAATTGTCTTTTTCTACATCATTAGTGTTCCGCAGGTTGGGGAAGTTTGAGAAATGCAACCGGATTCACGTCAGTTGTGCTTTGCAAGAAGACGTGCACCCAGGATTGCCCCAGCAATAGACAGGGCAGAAGATTTACGGAAACGTCAAACTTGATCATAACCACACGTTCATGGGAAACAGAGATTTTCAGAAAGATTAAAAGCTTCTAGCCATCTATGGAAGTTGTCTACTATACAAAATGTGCCATCTAGGTTTTTGCATCAGTGGCTTCCAACTGAGAATGTCGAGACCTTTCCTTTTTAATTTGATAAAAATCAAACTCGTCGCGTTAAACAATTTCCGATTTAACATGTGTCCTCTTTACTAAACATCATGTTGAAAGAACCATTTGCAACTTGAACAGATTTTTTGAAAAAAATCGTTGAGAACAAGTTGCCGGTAGATCAATTTTGTTTGGATACTCAACATCTGTTGACGTTTATCACTGCAAACTCACCATGTAAGACCCTATAAGACCATACGTGATGCAGAGAAAGTGGGCCTTCATGACCCTCTTGCTGTGGTTCACTGTGTCAAAGCCCCTTTAGGCGTCAGTCGATCTGGTTCCGCCTCGCCTAGTGCTTGCACGGTTGTTAGGCTGATGGTAAACTGAGATTCTTTTCGTAATCATTTACATCACAATGGTTGCTAAAATAGTCTTCCTATGCTATTTTGAATCTATATAAGCTGTAATTTCTGCTGCTAACCCTACTAGACAAAACCAGCGTGTAGTGTTTATCACATCGACGTACCAGAATCAAGTACCGACCTCAGAGGGTACCATCGGATTACATAACCGAATTCGTACGAACAAGTAACGATCACTGTTAACGATCTTCATACGAACAGGCATCGAAGGCATATCAGGCAAGATAATATCAATAACCAAACAGGTTCCGACAAGTTAGGCCACGTAGAAAAGCCTCGAAACGAGTTATAAGCAGAGACTTCAAGTATTGCAGAACACCTTGAGAGTACACGTTACAGAAGAGGAGATAAAAATGCGTTTCCTAACCTTCCTTATGGTGAGTTTCCAATTGTTTAAAATACGTACTTAGTCAATTTCATCAGTTTTAGTAACAAGAAATGATATCAAGGTGCGCAATTGAAGAATGGACATGTGGACCCTAACTTTGTGCCAATGTTCTAGATTGGATGAGTTCAGTTTAGTTACTCGAAATGTCGATGTTTGGCTTATTCTGTTGTTTTAAAGCCGATTTTATTGAGGCGACGTGTTCGAGTAAATTTTGACGGTGTGCTTGAAATCTTTCCATCCCTGGCAGTCGTACGTTCACCATCCTAGCTATATGATTAAAATGAATTTGTAATTTCTAATAAGTAGTTTATCCCTAAAAAAATTGCACTTCGAGAACAGCCAACTGAAAAAGTCCTCTTTAGAATTGAACGTTTTTTTTTTAACGATGTACGATCTGACCATTTGTGTGTAACTACAGACCATATGTGTGTAACTATGTGTGTAACTATAGATTTGCTGACGGACACTAGCACGTAAAGAGACGCAATTTTTTGGAAGGAAATGTTGATATAATTGCTTTCTTAGATAAACATCTCCTTCTTTTTATTGCAGATCATTGCAGCCTATCATTTTGTACAAAGCTTGTTACTCTGCAAAGTATGTTCAAGTCCTGTTAGAGTCCATCAGTTGCCGGAAAACCAGACTTTAGCGGATCTAAAGAATGGCAGTGGATCTACAGGTGCGCTGTCCAGTGAAACGTCCACTACACTTGCAGCGCACGAAGACCATGGCATTAAGATCAGTATAGAAAACAATCCTTTCTCCTCTCGAGTCTCTCGCTCACTGAACCCCTGCGAGGAAAAGAGAATCCGAAAGTGGAATCATTGCCTTGAAAGATATATCGCTGAGGTTCATTGCAAGAAACATAGCATTGGTTGTTACTCACCAGGTAATATTCCACCGAAATGCAAGAAAAATTTCAAAATCGTTTTTGGTCCAAGTGGTTCTTGTACACTGGCTTCGAATTGCACGTGCGCGGCGTGACGCGATTCGTGTAACCATTACACGGGACTGTTTCTGAGCTCGTCTATAGACCTTATGATTACCGCCTTACATATGTAGTCGTTTAGGACATAGTTTATGTTTGATTTAATTTTTTAACGAATCAAGTAAATTCTGTGTAAATCATAGGTTACAGTCATTTGTAGATCATGATAGACCCGGCCGGTGAAGGGAAGTCCTGAAATTGACTGGTGTCAGTGACTGTTCCGAGAACTTGACAGGAAGTGATTAAACAGAGTCATGACTTCTTACTTCCGCTCAGGAAGTCCAAAACGCCAAACCTTGTCACTGACAACCGTCCATCTACCAGTACAACCCTTCCACTGAAAATCACACTTCACAATAAGCTTGAATGCTTCAGATATATTTCAAGTTAGTCTACATTACAGTTAACGATAACAAGCTGAGCTTCTTTCGAAGTGCACCATTCTAATAGATTTGGCACTATAAATACATTCGGTTTGGTAATAGGGGTGAATAGTCACGTCACGTATTGTTTATCTTTCAAGGGTTTGATCCATACTGTTATATTTACAGTGGTTTGTTTGTAGGATGACCGCCTGAAATTTCCGGTCGATATGCTACAGTTTGTTTTATCTTGGAAAAAAAAATTGACCAATATTTCTCAGATTCTGTTCTAATCATCGTCAGAAGTTATCATCTCTGTTCCTCTGATCTCTAGTTCATTCAGAGCCCTCAGGTTTAAGTCACCCCTAATAAATTGAATGTGTTCGTTAAAGGTTTCAAGATTTTTACCGGTGATTTTCTGAGAAGCGGGTCGAGCTGGTGGCTTAATATTCTTTAATAGGATGAAGTAATGTTTGTCTTATTTTTTACCTGGCAATTTTCAATTTGTTTACCTATTTATTTAATCCTCTTTGAAATGAAAAGTTCCCCCAGACAGCGGTGTATAATATTTTTGTATTGAGCAGTTGTCAACAGTTTTTGGTCTCCATTTTTTTAAGGGAGGCGTAAGAACAACAGTTCAGCCTAAGTCATTAATAACAGAGGCGAACTGTTCATGTTCTCCATAGGTACACAAAATTTCGACTGCTTCTCATCAAGAAGCACGACTATCTCGAACTCTCCTCACTCCCCGAGTGTTCAAATGAGGGCATGCAAGAACGAATACTCCTCTACACTTTAAATGCAGAATAATAAAAGATATGAATAATGATATCATAATGCCATTTCATACGGAGTTGTTGTTGAGGCAACATCCTGGCTATTAGTCATCAGAACCGTGACGCCAAGTGTTGTCAATTCTTAGATTTTCTGCCCTCTTTAAGATTAAAATCCGGCTTTATTAGTAGGTAGACTTCCTGTTGAATCGTATGATAATGAGTTCACTTTCAAACAAACACCATTAGAGTTTTCCCGAAAAACCGCTAAGATTGTATGCATGTATACATTACTTCGTAGTCACCATGGAAACAAAGGTTGTTTACCAAACATACTTTGACAAAATCCAGTTTGTCTGTAATTTTGAGCAGATGGAAGGCTACATTTCTTTGCGCTCGGTATGAATTTCGTCGAAAATTTTCTAAGAATTAAAAATGGAAAGGAAAGCGCAGGAATGAAGTGGTAAGATTCCAAGAGTAAGCTAATCTTAGATATCATTGACTCGCTTCTCACGGAGGTCATCTATTGCGGAAAGGCTTGCATAGGCTTTAGTCACGCCACTGGGGAGTTGTATTTGTTCGTGGATCTGTGCAGCCAATAGTAGATAATTGTGGGTTATACAAGATGTTATGGAAGCGGCCTATTGTCCACTGCATGGGGGGAAGAGATTCTTGCTTTCCTGAATTCATTTTGAAACGTTACGATAAACTATTTATCCACAGAAGGCGTACTTATCCCGCTAAGAATAAGTTTGAAGTGATTATAATTAGTTAAGGCAGAGGAAACGGCGAAAAGTGATGTGAACAAAACTTTTAAAATGGCTCATGTGCGGCTATCCTCAGGTCTACTGCTCGCTTTTTTGCATTCATAACAACTATTTGGCCTTCATCAGAAACCATGATTTAGATCAATAATCATGAATTTCATCATTGTAGTAACGGAGGCAAATTGGCAAATATTTTGTGTTTACCTTTCAAAGAAGATATTTAACGAAAGGTTTGTTGCAGTAGCTTGAAATTTTTGCAGGTCATATATACTAGAGGAGACAAAATTTTTTTGTAGTACTCAGAGTCATAAAATTTGATGAATGTAAAGAATCGAGGAGTGCCCCGTGAAAGAAAATCTTGCAGGAAATCAACTTTGAAAAAAATCCCGTCCAGTGGTACTTAAAATAAGTTCTGCAATTTTTTTCTTATGTGCTCTTTGAGATGTATCCAAAATATTAAGGTGAACCTCCGGTCATGTACCTCCTTGAACTTTTATCGAATGAATGGTTATCTCTCCACACCCCGTAAATTAGTCTTCCGTTTCACAGTGCCATTAAATAATAATAAAAACTATTAACTTCCGTGTAAAAATACAGCTTGTCCTTAGATAAGTATGTACAGATTGATTTGTTTACTCGTGATAAATTAGGTTTGCTCTTTTTAGGTTGCTACAATAATTAAAACACAAGGGAGTCAACTTTACAATATAATTTATACGAAGTAACGAAACGTTGAGCTCATGTTTCACGAGGCACGTGTGTGGCAGATGCCTAAATACGTAAGGAAGACACGGAACTACACAATTCAAATAGCGCTGAGACGGCAACCTCCACCTTTTCATGAATACTTACAATGAAAGTGAACCTTCCTATTCAGCCTTCATTGCAAATTGACTCACAATCTATCAAGGGCAAATGACAAATCGAAGTCATTTTGTTTGACGGAATCACCAGTTTCTAAACAGCTACAGTTCCAGTTTAGCAAATCTGTTTAGTTTTCACGACTTACTTACCGTTCGATGGTTTGAATCGTCAAGACTTAAAATCTTGAAAAACAATCAAAGTCTGGTTCGTTCATTACCGTCCGCATTTTTTTGCCCTGTTCTACAGCGTAAAACTGTGGCATATTTGACGGGTTCCGTTTCCTTAATATGGCAAAATGGCGTAGTAGTGGAATGATGAGAAGCAATACCTACGCTCTCGGAAAGAGAAATCAAGGATGTATTTTTTTTGGCAAAGTTTCAGGGAAAACTAGAGATGATACAGTTTACAATCTGTTGGAAAAGATAGTATTTTTTGAAAATCACGAGTGACCTTTAAATTCATTTTGCAAGTTTACAAAGCCTCTTAAAAAAGGCTAAAAAAAGAAAAGGCTTCCCCGGCTGTTCTAATGGGTTACAAAGTTGTCATATTGTTGGAAGACTGTTGATAATTAGGGGTTTCAACATGGTTGAACGGAAAGGTAAAGTAAAGGGTTTTGAAGAAAATCGACTTTAATTTGAAATATTACTTAAATATTAAGCGTTAATGGTCCTTAAGATCTTTCGGTATGTTTATCAGTTCACCTGTCAGAGGTATATGAACAGCTGTATACGTTATAGTGGGAGAAAGACCTCATTGAAAAGTAGTCTTTTACAACGCTTCGTTTTTCTTATGAATGTTTATGTATTTTTCTTCATTGGCTGGCAATCTTATGACTTAGTTAAACCAAGGTTTAATTAGATTATTTCCATTGACGTTCTCTTTAAATGAATCAATGCGGGGTATTTTAATTTCCTCTTGAGAAGGTCGTAAAGGGGTATTTTCGTAATGCTTTATCATTATATAATGCTTTATCACTGCTGGTTGAATTTTCCCCAGAAACGTGCATGATTTAATGAATTGTTCTTCGGGCTTTCTTGCTTCGCATAAAAAGTGCCAGCCAAGACTATGAACCATTTGGTATGAGAAATAGATCAGCATTTATGAGCTGAAGGGAGAGTTTCGGATTTATCACGCGTGCACATGTACATTAGGGTATATCCTGTGTGTCACTCCCCCAAGAGTGATACGTAGGAAAGGAAATGGACTCTTGCAAATTTTGCTAAAAATTGTTTGGTAGGATAATTTAATAGTGGTGTGAAAAAAACTTTAAAAATGGCTCATGTGCGACTATCTTCAGGTCTACTGCTCGCTTTTTTGCATTCATAGCAACTATTTGGCCTACATCAGAAACCATGATTTAGATCAATAATCGTGAATTTCATCATTGTAGTAACGGAGGCAAATTGGAAAATATTTTGTCTTTACCTTTCAAAGATATTTAACGAAAGGTATGTGCTCTTTGAGATGTATCCAAAATATTAAGGTGAACCTCCGGTCAAGTACTTCCTTGAGCTTTTTATCGAATGAATGGTTATCTCTCCACACTCCGTAAATTAGTCTTCCGTTTCACAGTGCTAATAAAACTTTTAACTTCCGTATAAAAATACAGCTTGTCCTTATATACGTATATGTAGATTGATTTGTTTACTCGTGATAAATTAGGTTTTCTCTTTTTAGATTGCTACAATAATTAGAACACAAGGGAATCAACTTTACAGTATAATTTATACGAAGAAACGAAAAGTTGAATTCATGTTTCACGAGGCACGTGTTCGGCAGATGCCTAAATATGTAAGGAAGAGGCGAAACCACACAATTCAAATAGCGCTGAGACGGAAATTTCCACATTTTCATGAATACTAACAATGGAAATATCCTGTGTATCATTCCCCCAAGAGTGATACGCAGGAAAGGAAATGGACTCTCGCAAATTTTGCTAAAAATTGTTTGGTAGGATAATTTAAAATGCGCGGCGGGGGGTTCTTGTGTCCAAAATTGTCAAAATTGTTAATGATTATAACTACCGCAAAGGCTGTCGAAATGTTAGCGGCCGTCAGCAACAAAAGTTCTTTTTAGGACTACTCTCGTAAAGGCTGCTGTTCGCGAAATGAGCCTGAGCTCCTCTCCGAGCTTGGGAGGATCAAAGACATGATCCGAGAAACGGCGGAAAAATAGAATAATTCTCTCACGGGGGGATAAGACTACATGATCAAGTGTTACTCCAACATTATCATGTGGTAGCATGTAACAGGTTAAGTATTTTGAAGCAAAGCCTTATGGAATACCCAAACTTATCTTAATCAGATAGCTGCTTTTAATCGTAAGATAGATGTCAAACATAGAAGGCGATAGCGAATGAGTTGACGAGCTCTTAAGCGAATCAGGTTAAATCACTGATCTTCAAAATAGGCCTCAGTGAGCTCACCAGTCCCATCAGAGTATATCCAATATTTCCTGCGAACCAAGTCGTCGCCTTTGAAATGAATAGCATTCAGATCTTCTTCTGAATAGCTTTTACGCTGTCTCTTTATGTCCAGAACTTAATTTATTATAACTGGGTGACAACCTGTTCATTTTTTAGGCTGTAAGTCTATTGATAAATTAAATTAATTTCATCTACGAATCCCGTTTTACAGCATAGATGCAGCCAGCAAATTATGCTGTTAGCTTAAAATATCTCCTTCTTGTTACATGGTCTAATTTTTTTTGCCAAGCGTATTTTGAATAATTTGTGACTCTCAAGAAACTCATAAAACCACCTGACGTACAACTCGCATCCCGTTTTGTTGGGTTGCTCAATGGGTCTTCCATTCTGCTTTTGATAATACTCTGAAGTCGATTACAACGGTTGTAATAGTAATCAAAGGCTAAGCATCTTTGAGGCGTCTTGGGGTCATGCGGCCTCCCTAAAGTAACATTTTTTTCGTTTTTAACGTTTTCCAGAGACCCCATTTTCTGATGAACATGCATTTATGCTGAACTAGAAACTCAGCGTTTGAGTTGTTGTGAGATATTGTAACAATACCTCATATCCGCTCTAATTCCGCCAGGACTAAAACCAGTCGAACAATCTCCGCAATGTTGCTATGAACATGACCGACACGTGGGTAAACAGCTTTTGTGAGTAATCAAAGCCTAGTTTTAGTTCTCTTGAAGAAATCGTTGATCAAAATAAGAATATCATCAAACGAGAAAAGAATAAACGCTTTAAGAAGCTTTGAAACAACGAAATAGAGAAACTCTCTAAGATGCCAGCTATTGTGGAGAACTCTAGGTCTTTCTGGAATCCGTTAAAGAGGACTTTCAACTCCGTAATAGGGAAGATTATTGGCCACAAATACCGAGTGAAGGAAAATTTTGTTTCGCGAAGAAAATCATTTTTCATCGTCAAAATGACTTATTCAAGAATTATTATTAAACATAACGCGGCATTTCCACTCTGCTATCCACACTACGAATTTTGCACTATTTGTTTTCAAAGGCAGTAACATGAGTTCTCGTGTAATATGGTGTTCAGTACCGCTCTCGCTAAGAGCGGTCCTCTCTACTTCCCGTCGGAAAAAGATTTCTTTTATTTTTTTGCCCATGAAAACGAGCTTAGTACACATGTTTCAAAAATAGTTTAATGGTTTATGGCGTTGCCACAGGCCAAAAATGATATTTTGGCTAGACCACCAGAGTGGACAGCAATCGAAGGTGTAAATTTCACAGATTTTGCTCAGCGCGCAGCGACTGCAATAACATAGCTCACGAAACTCTATCTTGCTACAAGTTACATGTGTTTTCAATTAGTTCACAAACAAAATATGGAAACTTCACCTGAAATATTTTTTCATACCAGCGTGATCAAAGAAGACCCTTCTCTTCGACCTTATTTTCATATCAAAAGTTCATCAATTTGTACGATAGAATTCTTAAAATGCAGGCGTTAATCAGCTTAATCGAGAAGGCGCCTTACGACACCATTGTTTACTTTGTAAGTCACGCAAGCGCTACAATCGATCACATTTACGCAACGCTTTAGGACAACGCGGCATCTATTCTCCATTCAGTTGTTACGAAAACCCAAAATCCTCAGCGTAGAAGATAAATGAATGAAGTTTGAACAGTCAAAAGGAGATCTTGGTCAATTTTCAGAATTATGCGAACGATCTTTGACACGAACGCAATTGAGCAACCACATGGTGATGGTTGGATGAAAATTACAGGAATACCCGCGGGTTTGAGGTAATCGGTGACCTCATTGGTGTATAAGCTATGCACTGATATGCTTTTTTTAGCCCGATTAACGCCTGCATTTTAAGAATTCTTTCGTACAAAATTGGTGAATTTTTGATATGCAAATAAGGTCGAAGAGAAGAGTCTCTTTGGTTCACGATGGTATGAAAAATATTTCAGGTGAAGTTTCCATATTTTGTCTGTGAACTAACTGAATACATATTGCAACTTGCCACAAGATAGAATTCCCGTGAGCTCTATTATTGCAGTCGTTGCGCGCTGGACAAAATCTGTGAAATTACGGCTTCGATTGCTGTCCACACGGGTAGTCTAGCCAAAAATCATTTTTGGCTTATGGCGACGCCAAAAACACCTAAACCATTTTTGAAACATGTGTCCTAAATCCTTTTCATGGGTGAAAAATAAAAGAACCCTTTTTTTCCGACAGGAAGTGGAGAGGACCGCTCTAAGCGAGAGCGGCACTTAATAAGCACGAGTATCAAAGACAAAAAAAATGCACAAGCCCGCAGGGCGAATGCAATTTGTTGTCTTTGGAAAATTTCTAAGTGTTTATTACGCCAAACTGCACTAGAAATTGTGTTATTACTTGTTAATAATGTACATGGAAGAAGCATCACAGAAAGTCAAGACAGACGAAATTTTGACAGCGCGCGCTATTTGTAATTTGCATTCGTGTTACATGAAGAATGCACTCGTTTTCAGCCAGTCAGACGCGCGTAATTTTTTTCAAGTACATTATTAAGGGTTTACTAAAAAAAGAAGAAAACAAAAACAGGAAGAAGTTTAGATCTAGTTTTATTTTAGTGAAATTTTCTCGTTTACAGACACCGGCGACTATTAGCGAAAAGAAAAAAACCGAGGAGCCTTTACATTTTAACGTTTAACAAAAAATTAGCTTTTTTTGCACCTTTTGGGCTCAAAACGCTTGTTTAATTAATTAAGCCTTGATTTATTTGTAACTCGGGCTTCCGTTCTTTGTCGCTAAAGGGGTGGTCATGGTCCCAGGCCGCGGAAACTGGGGATGAGAGTACCACAACTTGTGTTGCCATTTGCTCGCTCGCTCTTCGTAAGAAACATAATTTACATAATGCTGTGGTTTCTGAGGACCGCGTGGGAAAGATTCCTGTCTTATACGCCTATCTTACGTACAAAATGATGTCGAGCGTTTTTGGAATGGGCTAGCAAAATGTGCAAAGTTTGTACTAGTTCTTACGAGATAAAAAATAAGCTATATGTGAGTTCAAATTCCGAAAATACTGGCAAAATTGTGACAGCCGATTTAACAACAAAGTCAACAAACTATGATGCTGAGACGAACACCTCACTTGCTGAAAAAGTCAAGAATGTTCGTGAATACAACTTCGAAGGTGGCGCTAACAACTGCGAATTCACCTTTTGGGCTTTAGATTTCACGTGTAGTGTCACGTGACTTTTGATGTAAAAAAAAAAAAAAAACAAAAACAAAACAAAAACAAAAACAAAAAAAAAACCCCGAAAGTTCGGACGTTGAGTCGAGCTCGCGGCACACGTGTCCAAATTTCGGCTATGGAAAGTTTTCTTAAATAACTGCCCACTTTTAAGAAACGTTTCTTCGCTCAAAATTGGCATCTTTCTTTTATCATTTATTTGATCGTGTGTCAAGCAAGTTGTCATTTCGCTGCTGTTGAAGCGGATGCGAAGAATGTTACAGGAAGCGTTGCGGCATGGAATAATCGAACTAGTTGTGCGTACAGTGATGTATCTGTCCAGGTATTTTCAGGGTGTTTAGTGCGTAGATTGTCAAGTAAATCCCCGTCTGACAGGAGATCAGTACTCACGAATCGCTGTAGAACGTGAGGAAACCTTGATTCCCAAAAATAACACCGACGTGTACGATTGCAGTTGTTTAGTAAGTGTATACCTAAACATAATAGTTACGACAAAGAGACGTGCTTATGGCACCTGCAAAAACGATTCACGATAACTCAACCCCTAGATAAGAAACGCTAACGGCGACTCGGTCAAGTTTTTCCATTTTCCGGGGGTAGTTAGACAAAAAGAGAGAGGGCAAAGGTGGATAAGGTCATGTCATCGAGGTGACTCGTTCGTGTGCATATGAAAGACAGCTACGTTTGTAGTCTACATTTTGTCGGTGAAAATGGTCCAACAGAAGTGGATCCTGATCCCATATCTTCTGTTGCTATTAAAGAAAGGGTAAGTTAATTCAGTCATTCTTTTATATCATTGTTTTGTCTTTGGGATAAATATATATACCATGCCTAGGTGTCGCGACTCAATCGTAAACGGAAGACATCTTGCGAACGAGAAGCAGACAAAGAGAGATGCAAGAAAGTTTGCCTTGGCTAAAACCCTTCTGACACCTGATCGTCAAACTGGTAAATTGACAGAGGAACACGCAGTAGCCAAAGCCCTTTTAAATCTGAGCGTAGAGCCAGCGATGAGTTCAGAAGAGCAAATCAAATAATTAAAAATGTCGTAAAATCCAAACGGCTGCGACGCGTTAAAATTGTTAACAGCCTTCAGGAAAAATGGATTGGGTATTAGCATACTATGAATTATTAATTCGTCTAAAACAGTGGTGTCGCCTTTTCGCAGTTTGGATCCTCTAGCAGAGGAGGTGATTGCGGAGGTGATTTCCACTAAAGAGGTTTTCAAGTATCCGCTCGCTGAAATCCTTCGTTCTTGTAGATATTTTTTAAGCTCTACCACACTCATTGCGTTGAAATCAGCTTTACTTTTGTGATCTGCCATTCTTAAATTTAATTATTTTTGAAGATTGTTCTGAGTTTCGCAGAATTTCCCATTTGCGTTACTTAAGTTTAAAAAAATCGGTACATTTATCAGCTAAGGAAATCCACACCCAGATAGGAAATTCCGTGTGGGAATTCTGACTTCCTAATGCTCTACAGCGATTCGTGGGCACTAATTTCCTGACAGAAGTGATTTTCTTTAACAATCTAAGCACTTAACACCCTGAAAATACCTAAACAGATACATCTCTGTACGCACAACTGGTTCGATTCCATGCCGCAACGCTTCCTGAACCATTCTTCGCATCCGCTTCAACGACAGCGAAATGACAACTTGCTTAACACACGATCAAATAAATGATAAAAGAAAGATGCCAATTTTGAGCGAAGAAACGTTTCTTGGGTAGTTATCTTAGAAAAATTTCCAAAGCCGAAGTTTGAACACTTGTGCTGCGAGCTCGACTCAATGTCCAAACTTTAGTTTTTTTTTTTTTTAAACATCAAAAGTCACGTGACACTACACGTGAAATCTAAAGCCCGAAAGGTGAATTGGATAAGGATACTGACAGAAGCAATTTGAATAGTAAGGTTAAATATCTAAGCTTAGCTCGTCCGTTAAATATCCTGTTTCTGCTATTGGTTTTTATTGGGTTCAATACTTGCAAAGTACGATTTGGTATTTCGTACATAATCACTATTATTATTGTACAAGCGATCGAGAACGTTGGTTCGCTCTTCGCATGGAAGTGTTATGCGTAGTAGAAGACACGATGAATACTCTTGACGACTGTGATCTACTAGAAAAAATTGTCAGTATGACTAATTTACATGAACATAATGATGTTACAGTGTCAATAAAAGTACAACAATTCAGATCTTGTCATGCAAAGTATGTAAATATATTATAATTGTACTCATGTATTGGGTGAATGCCGTGGCTATAAACGTAATCGTGAATCAAGCAGAGTACCAGTGAAGATGTTAAAACGTCTCTCTCAGAAAATTAGAAAACTTCAGAGTTATGTTCGGAGCCGTTTAAGTAAAAACGTACCAAAGTCATCGAAAATTCATGCTCATTAAAAATAATGTAACACGAAAGAAAAGTTTACATAAGAGTCAGGTTTGTCCAAAAAATGAGAAGGAAACCAATTTTTAGAACAAGAAACGTTAACTCTTCAATGAGATATGTCTACAATTCAAGTAGAGATAAACATGGAAAGAAATATCTCAAATACTTGAGGTTCTCTTCGTGTAATTTCCCATATAATGAGCACAAGGGTGTAATTCACAGAGGCAATTGTACGAAGAACAAGCTCTGTAATGATATAGAAAAAATCCTGGTCCTGGTATGGATCCCAGTAAAACAATAAATGCACCATATGGTCAAGGGAATGTTGTTGTATTTGGACAAAATACAGGGCAACAATGTGTTGCAATGAGTTTATGTGCATTAATATACCACAATATGAAAGGAATAGGCAATCCCGATGACTTGAAACAAATCATGCATATTGGAAATCAACTATATAGCAGTTTGTTAAAATTATCGAGACAATCATTTTTACTGCTAGCTGATTAACCATCAATGCTTACAGTACTAGAGGAAGATTATCAAGGTTACATGGAGCAACTGATCTGTATGAACTAAAAGGTTTACAAATTACAAAATATCACGTGGCGGTGGCAATAAGCAACAATGTAAGAGAGGTATTAAAGAGATCATTAGGTCAACACAAGTGTTACAAATACCACTGTTTTGCAGTAGTTCTTTGTTCTATATGTTACTCAATCATTTCACCTTGTAGTTACTGGAACTCAGTTACCTTAGATGCAATCATTGAAAATGGATTTCAGCTTGACAATACAATGTACAGTAAGCACTGTTTAACATCTATTACCCTGCCAGACAGTGTTACAATTTTTGGCACCAACATAAATGTAAACATTAGTGAAGTAAGTTGTGGAGAATTAAGTAATTTAACTGAAAGCAGAATATCTTTGGAGACTTTGATTTTAAGGAACCACACTGGGAAAAAAGGCTTTTTAATGTGGATTTCAAGTTCCTGTATAACTTGTAATTATCAACAAAATACAAAAGTAAAGCAATTGTTTTCTCTTCTGACATATGAGGACAGTCATTCACTGGCAATGAAACAGACAAAACGCATTCGTGGTATGAATAATTTAGTAGAGGAAATTAATAACATTATTCAAAATAAACAGGAATGTCAGACTATGGAATATGATATACCATTTATTTGCTGTTCATGCAAAATTACTGAAATTGAAAGGAAACGCATAATGAGAAAACAAAAAAAACATATGTATGACAGCATGGAACCTAGTTGCCAAAAAAATGTTTCTAGAAGACATTAAAAGAAAATATTCAACTATGGATGCTACAGAGAAGAAAGAATTACTTTCCCAAATCAATGGGAAATTAGTGAAAGCCAGATCAGTTGAATTGTGTATTTACCAGTAGTTTTATAGGTAGTCTGTAATCGAACACTTTAGACGAAATCAGTAATAACATGCATAAACAAGAAGCACCCTTGCCAAATATATTTCAATATTTAACGGTCATTTGATGGAAAATAGTATATATGCAACACATGTCATTCAAAGGTCATATAAAAGGAAAATTACCATATCAGGCTGTAGTGAATAATATGTATGTGGAGGAAAAACCCACAGAACTATCCTCACTAGAAATACTAGAACAAATACTAATAGCTCAACGAATAGTATTTGAGAAGATTGTGGTCATGCCTAAAGAACAACACAGAAAAATTAAAGGAGCAATATGCAATGTACCTGTAGAATGTGATCAGACATGTAATCAACTCATTCGTCCACCTGATAGATCTGGTATAATAATGCTAGAGCTTCAATAAAAGAAAGTTACAATTTAGAGGACATGTTTATTTTCAAGAAGTACGACCAGAGTTAAGTTGAGGTAAGGTAAAATTTTTTTTTTCATTTTGAAGATCATCTGAAAAATTTCCCTGTTTTATTTCTTTAAGTACACACAACCGATAAAGCTACATACTTCGTTATCTGTAAATTCAAGAAGCCCGAAGTAATTTTCAAAATAATCATAGAAGTGGATTTGAGCAAGCTAAAAATCCTCTGACTCTGAACGCGATTGTCATTACAGAAAGCTTTCAATGAGGTGACGACTCTTACGGCTAACGGTTAAAATTTTGGCTATTTTACGGTAACGTTTAATTTTTTTTGTTGCGATTAAAAGTTTAATTTAGGTGGTATTAAACGGTTGTAACTACGCCTAACGACTATTTTTTTTTTGCCGTTTTAAAGCTAGCGGTTTCTCCCATTGAGACTCTCCTACAGGATTCTAAAAATTGATATCCTGGTTTAGTTCCTACAGTTCGTATATAAGAATTGTTGGAGAAAATAAGTACTGGCCGTTGTAAAAAGGGAAACCTAACGGAAAGAAGATAAATTAACCATAGAAAGTTTGTCCATGACTAGGTGTCTCAAAATTACGAGCTAGGATAGTTTTATAAGTTATACATTTTTTTAGGGCTAGTGAGTAATTTTTAAACGACTCTTTTCATCTCTCCGACAGAGCTAAACGAGCCCAAGGCAGTGTATGTTTTCTTATGGTGAACAGGAGAAGCAGGTGGTGGTATTATAATAGATGATCTTTACTTAAAAAGTTTAAGGGCGAAGGTAGTCTCTTCGCTGTTCGATCGGCGTGAACTTAGGCAAATATTTTGTAAAAAAGGTGGGTACAAAAATATTTGTCGCTTTTAACATGGAGAGAAAAAATCTGTTTTTTGTTGCCATGAAATGTTCGCTGCGTTTTGACAAGTTCCTGTCACCATTCATTTTAATTGTTAATTGGTGGATCGTTACGAGAAGGACAACAGTGGGAAAATTTGTGTTGATGTATATGTATTGTATGCGTGAGTTTGCCCATTAAAGACCTTACCTTCGTTGATTTCAAAACTGACTTATATTATTTCGGCCTTCACAATACGCTGATTACCACGCGCTTGATGATTGGTCTTGCTCCTGATCTAAAACTTGCCACTTAAAACTGTTATTCCGGATGGATATTCGTAACTAGGAATTCCTTTTGTTTTTTTTTTAGAAAACTAAACTATAATTAAGTAAATTAATAAACCATTGAACTTAACCAATTATCTTCCTCGCAAACATCTAATAATAAAAGAACTGAACTCACGTATTTTTTTTACGGAGTTACTAGAACGTAACATTATTTTTTGAAGCCTTCGTTTTCTTCTCCTGCTTTTCACAAAACCCAAATTTGTGCCTCTCATCCTCAAATTATTATTCGATTTTCCCGGTCAAGATACCGCGTGACATAGCCTGATGACGTATCGCTGTAAACAGAGCTCTGAGATAAAATCTGGTGACGTGTCCACAAACCAGCGGTATTTTGCAATGGTTCGCACGCAGTCTCTGACCAGTTGTTTAACCATATTTTAGTCGTCTGAAGCATCAAAATCATGGTTTAGTTCTATTTCTACTTGTTACCATGTGATTAACTGGATACCACGGAACTTGTGGCAGGAAGTTGTACAATTAAATGTTAGAAAACTACAGAGAATTTTCTCGTGTTACCTCCATGTAAATATTTTAGAGGTTTAGTCAGTATCTTATTAGCTTTTTTATAATTGATTATATGAGCGCAAGAAAAAAATTTTATCCTTTAACATGAAAATATCCGTTGAGTGATCGAAACGTTGTTGCGTTAATTTTCATGGTAAAATCCGTTTTTAAAAATTTGTTGATATTCGAAAACTAGACAGGTTTCAGTAACCTAGCCCGATGCAGTTAAGTAAATAAGGAATTTCACAACCCGTGAACCCATTTCCGCGTGTTCTTTAAACACATGTAGTCGTAACACACCCTTGAAACACAAACCTAATGTAAACGATAACAAACGTCATTTTGTAACATCGTCAGGTGCTTTTTCCTTCTAGAAATCTGGAAAAAGAACTTCCTTTGTTTCCTTTAGGATCAAGTTCCCTTCTAAACTATCTTTGACGAATTGAATAAAACCCGGTCTAAAAAAGTTTACAGTAAAATAACTGATGTCGCAAACTAGGGGAATTTATTTCGTAGCCCTTGGTCTACTCCTCCTGGATTTAATCATACGTATATGATTTAAAGGCAAATTCAATGGCTCATGATGCCTATTTATTGCTATTTTGCTCAAAGAGCACAAATGTCTGGTAGATTAAGTTACAATGAAGAGAGCGTTGAGGTGTCTTGTTTTCTTTTGTTGAAAGGCATAACTAGGATATAGTTAATTCATTGTTATTTGGGGTAAATGGAGCATAAATTATTGATCCCTGAACAAACAGAGATTTGTCTTCCTCCTTCTAAGAAATTAGAATAAATGTATATTATATATAATATACAGTTATATATTGCATCGGTGAAGTCCATTTGTAGTTATATGAAGCTGACTGCTTATGTGCACAGTCTTGAACAAGAAGAGTGAAGAAATTACTTTAAAATCAACACTCATGTTTTTTCTTAAATTCAGCTTATGTCTACCTGCTCTTCTCCTTGTTATGATTTAAATGTCAGAACAGGGGTTTGCCTCAGTTATTTCAAAGAAAATGCTATAGATATTTAATCGTTTTTGTTGAATTTATGTTGCCTTCCTTTTGAGAAACAGAAATTTATGTAAGCGTGATTCTAAAAAAAGTTATCTCACTTGGAAGTCTTATGCTGATGAGAAAGTTTTAATGCAAAGGAACAGTGTTGAATTTTCTCTAATCGCTTAAAAAATATTCCACGAAATTTGAGTCGAATAGATTTTGAAAATGAAAACGTACATAATGCGAGCGAAGAGCTGAGAATCACAATGAAAAATCCCATCTCTAAAGCTTTTTTGGATTAAGGAGAGCTCATGCAGACTTTGCTGTTGAATCGTGTTAAGGTAGGTAAATTTAAGTTTAAGTTTCAAAGTGTTTGAAAAGTAGTGTGAGACATATATCTACTGAAACTAGACATCTCGCCAAATAAATTTGTGCCACAAAATCTTTAACCTACGGCCAATAACCAGTTGTTAAGTTTGACGTCGGAGCGTTACGACCTTCCAAGAAGTAGAAGATAGGATAGCCCTAGACACAGATAGATATAGTTAAAAAACAACTTGGTCGGGATGTTTGAAATGTGACAACCATGACCTTTTTGGGTATGATCTCTTTTGCCTTGAAATCGTTTTTGATATCATTAATGTTCCATGTGCCTATCGTGAAACGCGAGTCCTCTGATGCACAAAATGATGTCTCACTGAAATAACCGAAAATTGAAGAGCAGTCATCGGATACTCAAGGAGATATCTCGCTATGATTGATTAAGGACGAATGCCTAAATGGGTCATTGAACAAGGAATGTCCATATTATACCCCATCAAAATTAGGTAACTTTTAAAATACTTGAAAGATATTTAACTTGGTATTTATAATCTGTTGCGGTTAATCAGTTGAATAACCAATTGAGAGAAAACACAAGCATTTTTAAACTCGTTGAATAGTGTTTCGAACACCGGCGATGGACAAAGACTAAGTGTTTGTCAGCTAATTTGTCTCATAAAACGAATAACAAAAAATCGCAAAAACACGTGGTCATCTCGTGGTTTATGATCAGTTGTAATATTTCCCATTGTACCCGCCGACGACGTGAGCAATTACCACAACTTTCATAACATCACTCCCGCCAATGAATCACTAAAAGGAATTCGCGTTCGTGAAATTGGCCATACAGCATGAAAATAGCTTCAGGTATAGCTTGGTCAATGAGCAGTTTTTTTTTTAAGTAATCGTAGATAAACGCCAGGGAAGCACAAGAAGCTAAATACGAGCAAGAGAAGGAACGCGGGAAAAATAAAGCACCGTAGTACGTGTTGTTCCGCGTCAAAAAACAACCCCTTGTCTCAACACACCTATTACATCCAATTACAGCGTTTAATATTGTTTACGTTACTTCTAAGAGTATTCATCAAAGAACTGGTGTACTAAAATAAAATAACCTATATTCGCCCTTTGCTTACTTTTCATCCAAACGGTAAGAATTACTCCATTTCCGTCTAATACCTAGCTCAACAGAAAGAAGATTTCGTCTATCGTGACAGTGACCAAGTCGGTGGCGGCATTGAAGAAAGTAAAATGTTACGTCGTGACATCAGCCCAAACGATCATCGTGACGGAAGCAGGAAGAACAGCTTGAATCGATTCCACTACCGTGTCACTCGCGATACCCATTCGTGCGTCAAGTCCAACATATCAGTTACAATTTGTGGCGATATGATGGTATTCAATGTCACTTGTGGGGATACAAGCGTCGATTTGATTGACGGGTCGTACCTTTCACCACACTCCAGAGGAATACGGATACGGAAGTACTGTAACGGTTGCGGAAAAGTACATGTTACGGGATGCAGATGCAACCAATGAAAGCTATCGGTAAGAGTTTTGAAAAATGATATCTGTTTACAAAAGAAATTACTGTCATCCTTTTACTCTTCAAAAGTAATCGAAGTGTTGTGTATTTTCTTAGCAGTGCCGTAAGACATGTAACATGATGATAAAAGCTGACACACCATAGTGTTACGTTTTGTACAGCGATTCCAGATGAAAGCAGAAATGCTCTTTGGCTTGTACAGATTAACATCGATGTTGATTTTTAATTGTATACAAATAAAAATGTTTTTCTTAGTTTGTTTAGTGACGAGATGATTATCATTCTTCTTGTAACTTTTATTCTAAAATCAGCCGTCTATTCTCCTCAATTACCCAAAGGCGAGAGATTGAAGCAAAGAATGAATTCAAACAATCTCTTTCCCCATGCGGTGTACAACATTAGCACACTGCTTCCATAGCATCCATTCCTTTTCAGGACTGCCATATGCCGGTCGTGGCGATCACGATCTACAATGGCTGTTATTTACGGTTACCACATAGTTTATTTGATTCGTTCAAAAAGTAAATCAGCATAACTTATGTCCATAACGACTACATATTTCACATACAATCAATAGTTATGATGGGCGAGCTCAGAAATGGTCCTGTGTAATGGTTTCAAAAATTGCGTCACGCCGCGCACGTGCAATTCGAAGCCATTGTACAAGAACCACTTGGACCAAAAACGATTTTGTAATTTTTCTTGCATTTCGGTTGAATATTGCCTGGTGAGTAATAACCAACACTATGCTTCTTGCAATGAACCTCAGCGATATATCTTTCAAGGCAATGATTCCACTTTCGGACTCTCTTTTCCTCACAGGGGTTCAGTGAGCGAGAAACTCGTGAGAGGAAAAGATGGTTTTCTGTACTGCTCCTTAGGCCATCCTCTTCGTGCGGTTCAAGTAAAGAAAACAATTTATCGGACAGCGCATTTGCAGATTCACTTCCATTCTTTAGATCTGCTAAAACCTGGTTTTCTGGCAACTGAGGGACTCTAACAGGACTTGAACATACTTTGCAGAGAAGGAAACTTTGTACCAATTGATAGGCTGCAATGGACTGCGGTAAAAAAGGAAAATTTTGATCTACAAGTATGAAAGCAATTTTATCAACATTCCTTTTCTGCAAAATTGTACCGAAAATGACAAGCTTCATTTAAGTACTCATGTCCTAACGTTCAGAAAATGTAGGACTCATTCCACAATTTATTCAGTGATTCAACGAAAATTGTCAGAACATATATACTTGGTTAGATCTACCGTTCAATTCTTAATAGGACGTTTTTCGTTTTTCTATTTTCAAATTGCAAAAGATTAAGGAGTGGTACTACTCATAAGAAAAAAAACACTTCCTTGTATATGATGTTGAACTGTCAATACCAGGAAAGGAAATATTTCAAGCCGAGAGTTTATCTCTTGTTCAAGCATACCCAAAATCACTCGACCACGTTCCCTAAACAAAATTATCTAGCTTCAAATGAGCCATAAACCGACATTTCTTGTGACTAAAATGAATTTAGCTATGAGTGTAGTTTGAACAATTGAAAAACTCACCATAAAGATAGTTTTAAAACCCATTCTTCTCTCCTCTTCGTCGACGCGAAGGTGTTCTCTTCTTCTATTCATCCTCTGAAACTTGCTCGTCTCCAGGCTTTTATACTTGGCGTACATTGTCGGAACCTGTTTGGTTATTGAATTTTTCTCGCCTGCTCTGCCTTCGATGCCGATTGGTATGGGGATCGTGATCGTAATGTGTTCGCACGAGTTCGGTTGAATAATCCGATGGTAATCTCTGAGGTGTGAACTTGAAACTGGACCGTACCGTCGATGTGATCAGTGCTGCACGCTCGTTTTGTTTAGCAGTGTTGACTGCAAAAATACGACTTATATAGATTCAGAACAGCACAGGAAGACTATTTTAGCAATCATGGAGATGTAAATGATAACGTAAAGAATCTCAGTTTACCATCGGCCTAACAGCCGTGCTAGCACTGGGTGAGGCGGAACCAGACCGACTCACGCTTGGAGGAGCTATTAGAAAGTGACCCACAGCAAGAGGGCCAAGAGGACCCGATGCAATTTATTTGCATCGCGTAGGGGTTTTACATAGTGCATTCCCAGAGATAAATGTCAATAGATACTGATATTGATGTACAGGCGGTGTTCCCCCACTTGACGTATTTTTCAACAAATGTGTCCAAGTTACTAATGTTTCTTTCAACATGATGTTCACCAACAAGAACAAATTGTACACACCTCGAAATTCTCAATTGGAAGCCATTGAGACAGAAACCTAAGTTTTTGCAGTACAAACAGTTTCCATTGATGGCCTCAAGCGTTAATCGTTCTGAAAATCTCCGTCTCATTCCCATGGACATGTGGTTATGATCAGGTTTGACGTTTCCGTACATCTTCTGCCCTCTATATTGCTGAGGCAATCCTAGGTGCACGTCTCCTTGCAAAGGACAATTGACGTGGTTCCGGTTGCTTTATTCAAACTCTCCCAAACTGCGGAAAACTAATTGTAGAAGAAAGCAATCGACTTCTTTCCTGGTTCGTGGCATAGTTTTTGTTAGTCACCTCTGCAACTGCAATTATCGAAAAAAAACCAAGGAATATTTCTCCCAAAAGCTTCCTCTGTAGCCACACAAGAGCAAATAAGACATTTCACCTTTCACGTTGTACTCGGGTGACTTTAAAACCAAAGACAAAACGACTCGATCTCTCCAGAAAAAAATGTTACCGAAATTAAAAATTTGAAATTATAATATCTCACGCTATTCTTTTTTTATCTTTTTCTGTCTGTAATGTAAAATTGTAGCTGTCTGTTAGCATGAAATGGAAGCGCCTCAAATTTCATCAATCAACTCATCGATTCAATGACATTAAGCTACAGCAAGTAAACTCAGAGTAAATTCCGACCCTCAAACAAATCAAACCAAAAGGCTTCAACAGCCAGAAAAGTTGACGCCCAGATGAAGAGGAGTTCGAAGGAACGTGCCTTATTTGTTAAAGTTGTGTCCCGTTTCTCATCAATCCGGACAACAGCTTTCATGATTCACTCGACCCGAAACCCAAGACCTTAGATATTTCTCCATGCAGCTCTACTGACACACGAAAGAGTTCGCCGTGAAGGAGGCTCTTTTTTCGATCATTGTATTAATAATTAATACTTTTTGCTTGAAGCGGGTCGTCTTTGTCTGACGCTATTTGTGATGCACATGGGAATGTGTAGGAAAAATTCATCAGAATTCCGTTTAGCTGTAGTGTTATAGCCTATTCACATGATTCTTTGCATAACGGCTAGTTTTAGCGAGGAGACTTCCTAAGGGAAACTTACTGACTTGGAAGTTGAAAGGGTTATACGAAGTGAAATCCCATTTTTGTTGATACTAAGATTAGCACTTAAAAATAATCAACTTGTGGAAGTGTTCAGATGATCTTTACAGCCTTCGTCCATGCTTGCCAACCTTCAGGTTGGTCTAGGTAATTACTAAATTGATACATAATACTTGGACTTCTCCTGCAAAGTTTGGAAGACAATTCGTTGCCTCCAGCCCTCTAGCCAATGATTGTTGACCCAAGGAATGTAGTCATATCGAAACTTTATCCTCCATTGACAAAACGACCCCCAAAGCCTGTTCTGATCTATTTAAACATACGACTTTGCGACAATGCTGATCCTTGCGGTATGCAGGAAGTTTGTTACTAAAGAACCCTTAGGGTTGAAATCTCCGAGGGAGACTCTATTTTTATCTTAGTCTCGTATTAGTGTCAAATGAAAAGCATTTGTTTTTCAGAACTACTTTGTTTATTTGTTTCTCCGGTTCTGTTACTGTTGTACAGTTGCACTTACGACACAGTTGTTGGTCCCTGTAGGTTACATGACAACGTTAATTTCATTACCTCGGTTCCCAGAAATCGACCACAAAATACTCTCGGCACAATCAAAAACGTGTTAATTTTCCTAGGTATGTCGAGATTCAAGTTGCTTCTGCTTTTAGTTAGGCAGTTGGAGTGACTCAGCCGTTAGAAGCCTCGCACACTGAACAGGTAAGTTAGTTTAATTTAGTTCAAAGTAAATATCGGTCTGAAGAACAATTCCGCTACAGTTCTAATTTGTAGCATCCCTCTCAAGCGAGCAAAATAACAAGTAGTTTCTTTGCTCACTTCCACACATTGTTGCACCTGAACAAACACTTCCTGTGTAATACAACATGAGGCGTTAGTTTGTCATGTTTATCTGTAGTTCCTTACATTGCGCCCACTCGTTTGCGTGTTTTGAACTTTGCGTGGGTGACACGGATCTACGGGACGTGATATAAATTTGGCTTATGATCAGGCACCATAGCAACCAGATTGTAAACAAAGGGAAGAAGGGAAAGTTTACCACAAAAAGGCAAGTTTACCACGTAGTGGTAAACTTTATTTTTCTGCTTGCTGCCTGTAGGAATTTTTCTTATGACTAATCATTTCTGCTATATAATGAAACGGGAAATGAAAAAAGCATAACCCGAAATTGTGGTTATACGGCTTCAGTGTGACGTTGTCAAAACCTTACTACATAAAGCTACGTTTGGAATTGTCCTGAAGTGACCTTCAATATTTTTGCTTCAGTATGTCAAAAATAATCGATGTTTTCTTTACAGTAAGACCATAAAGACTACTCAATCAATTTGGAGGCCGTCCAAGTTGACAACATTCGAGGAAAACTGTTCGCAGGCCATACATCCTTCTCAGAGATTCGTAATCAAGCCTATATGCACAGCAGTAGGCAAGGAAAATGTTTACACTTTTGCCGACAATTGCCTAAACAAGATAAAAAATAGATTACACAATTGGACATGAAAGACATCAGCCAAAAACCTGAGTGGAACTGTTGCATAATAGGAGCAAATATAAATCTGTTCATGCCAGTGTCACAATGTTGCTTCACAAGTTGAAATCGAGAGCTTGCATTCAAGTTTCTATAACTTTTGCGAGGATACTACCGATTCAGTAACACAGCAAAACATTGTACCGTAAAAGATTAATGTTGGGATATTTCTAAGCAGACGAAACATATTTCATCTTGGGTTACAATTTGAATTTTAAACCTAGAATTAAAACACCACGTAAATGGAATTGCCAGATTACATGCATATTTTGGCTAACTTAAAAATGGTTTTAATTTCAACGTGTGATTTTATTGTCAGTTTCGGGCCCTTTCCAATCTATTGGAATAGTGCAGTTTATCATGAATTGATAATTAGAAAATGCTTGAAGTATTTAGAATTGTAGAATCAACTAATGAGAACACAAGGACAGCATTGAATTGTTGCCTGATAGGAACAGTTTTTATAAAAACGCAATTGCTTTTGAGTTTTGCTTGGGATTTACCCTGATAAGTTTGGGTTCTCAAGCTCCCATTCAGTACAATGTAGATGCGTATACAAAAGTGCAGTTCTTGCTCAGAGAAATCTATTCCAGAATGTTTCAATATTATGATGAGGACATCAAGATTAAGTTATCAAATTAATGATTTATTATGAGCTTCTTCTACAGGATATGAAAGCATAATTTCGAGTAAAGCCGGTGAAATCGGGTGCTAGTTCCATTATCGATAAAGACTTTTGTAGAAACCTCACAACTAGACTAACTGAACACAAACGAGCGACGAGGAAGGGCGATGTCAACAATCACATCGCTGAACATCACCGACTTACGAACCACACTATTGACTGGGACTCTGCGCAATGCCAAACCTTGCACCAACTACTTTCAACGACTGACCCTAGAAAGCTGGTTTACTAACTTGGAACAGACTCCCTTCAACAGGCGTCAACCACTACCGGCACCATACAAACGACTCATTCACGACATTAACATCACAAAGCTAAAAGTTTTCCTTGTCGTTTCAAGGAAGTTCGAGGTGCTAAATTAACTTGTGAGGACAGATGGTCGAGGGTGACATACTCGATTCTATTGGTAAATATGACAATAACTTAACTACATCAGTAGTAAGAATTTGCCGTGTAAATTCTAGTAATTTTGTGTCTCGCTGAAACATTCTCTCGATTCAAATTAATCGTTACTTCCTTTTCAAGTCAGTCGATTTGCTTTTTTTTCTGTTTCTAAACTTAGTGGAAGCCATGATGCATTAGTTCCCGCATTTGTGGGTAATTTGCACGCTTAAACGATCCTATTTAAAATGTCATGAAAGATGGTAAGTCTCGTTTTCTGGAAGCAATTGTTTTCAATGAGGTAAAAAGTGCTAGTCTCTTGCCGTGCACATCCAAGAGGTTTCCATATTTATTCTAGATGTAACTTTGGCAGTTTCTGTGTGTGTAACTCATATTTAATCTAAACAGTGTAGGTGGAAAGTTTTTAGCGCTGTTGTAATTTGCATTCGTGTCACATGAAATCTGCCAATCAGACGCGCGTAATTTTATCAAGTATATTATTAAGGGTTTTAATAAAAAATGAAGACAACGAAAACAGGAAGAAATTTAGATCTAGTTTTATTTGAGTGAAATTTTTTCATTAACAAACGCCCACAACTATTAGCGAACAAAACTGACTGTTACATTTTAGCTAGACATTCGGGGAACAGTGGTAACAAGTAACAGCGCCTGTCGACTCTAAGAACAACCCCCTAATAACTTCAAAGTTATTCTTCAGGTAAGGAAGTTGAGGTACGTTGAGGTAAGGTAAAATTATTTTTTTCATTTTGAAGATCGTCTGAAAAGTTCCCTGTTTTATTTCTTTAAGTAAGCTTTTCCATGACAGCCGATAAAGCTACATACTTCGTTCTCTGATGATTCAAGATGCCGTAAGAAATTTTCAAAATAATCATAGAAGTGGATTTGAGCAAGCTAAAAGTCCCCTGTCTCTGAACGCAATTTTCATTACAGAAAGCTTTTAATGAGGTGATGACTCTTACGGCTAACGGTTAAATTTCTGGCTAATTCACGGTAACGTTTCATTTTTCTCCGTTGCGATTGAATGAAAAAATCTTACAGTTACCTTTTTCGCGACCAACAGTTTTAATTTGTCAGTTTTACGTCTAAAGACCAAATTTTCTTTGCCGTTTTAAAGCTAACGGTCTCTCCCACTGAGACTCTCTTGCAGGATTCTAAAAATTGATATTCCGGTTTAGTCCATGCAGTTCGTATGTAAGAATTGTTGGAGAAAATAAGTACTGGTCGTTGAAAAAAGGGAAACCATCATTGGACCTAACGGAAAGAAGATAAATTTGCCATATAAAGTTTGTCCATGACTAGGTGTCTCAAAATTACGAGCCAGGATAGTTTTAGAAGTTATACATTTTGTTAGGACTGGTAGTTAATCTTTAAAAGACTCTTTTCATCTCTCCGACCAAGCTAAACGAGCCCCAAAGCAGTTAATGTTTTCTTGTGGTGAACAGGAGAAGCAGGTGATGGTATCATAATAGTGGGATGATCTTCACTCAGAAAGCTTAAGGGCGAAGATAGTCTCTTCGCTGTTCGATCTGCGAGAACTGAGGCAAATATTTTGCAAAAAAAGATGGGTACAAAAATATTTGTCGCTTTTAAGATGAAAAGAAAAAAAACCTGTTTTTGGATACCATTAAATGTTCGCTGCGTTTTGACAAGTTCCCGTCCCCATTCATGTTAATTGTAATTCGCCGCCAGCTACCACATTCGAAATATGTGCATTGTAAAGCAGTATTTCATTAGAATGACGGAAACTAACTTCTCTAGAACATTCCTATCAGGAATTAGCTTTCGTTCTCAACTATATGTCAAATTAAATAATTTTAAACCAAAAAGAATGCTTATAGGGAATCAATTAAAGGCACCCTTAAACGGAAAAAATTGAAAAAGGGAGGGGGATTCTAAAACCTAACCACTAAAAGAAAATCTTTTCGTCTCTTTCTCCTTAATAAAATAAATTTCATGAAAGGGTGACCTACTTAACGTAACTTCGCTGGAATTGGCTGGAAAGCGGCCGATACCTGCGAAAACATATTTTAAGCCCCTTTTTCATTTTGCTTTGGTTGTAAAGTTAAGGCCTCTTTTGTAGAAGGAAATATTACAACTCAAATACCAAACCTTACGAGGATGTAGGAAAAAGAAATAAAAAGGTACGCACTCTCCAGAAAATCAACGACACCTTTCTGAGGGTTATTGTCGGAAAACATCTCCAAAATTAATTTCATCAGTATTTGAAATGCGTAAACAAAACCAGTTTTAAGCGAATAAATGATTCTGGCTTTTTCTTAACATATCACCTCATAAGCTGTTTAGGAAATTGCAAAGGTAATGTCTATGACTATAAAGCTTTAACAAATACGATGGGTCAAGCGCGCACATGTGAGTGCGTTTTCTAAACGGCTATTGCTCCATCTAACCACCCCTTTACCTTGTGTGTTCAAGAAGTTTTCAATTTAAGAAAAGATTCTCTCTTCGTAACCGGTCGTAATCTCGAACAAAGTGATAGCTTGGCTTTGTCATTTTAAGGGCAGCGAGTGGAACCTCACAATGACTCCAAAGATGTCGCTGATAATCATGTTTCTGATGTCCCGGATTGGTATCCTCAACGCCAGTAGCCAATGTCATACAGGGGAACACTCTATTGGTGGGATGTACCTCAGAGGTCATACATTTAAGACGTATCGGGTTGGTTTGCCTGAAATGTGTTATTTCCGGTGTGAGGAAGAAGTCATGTGTCAGAGCTACAATTTCGTGATTGCTCAAAAGATCTGTGAACTGAACAATCGTACAAAGGAAGCAACACCGGAAGATTTTATGCCAGATCAGAGGAGATTTTATATAAAACTCTCCCAAAATAGAGGTACCCCCCTTACTGTTCTGCAGTGGTTTTAGCCTACCCTTTTCTCAGTATGGAAGGATTTTAATCCGTCATATTTCAATCACAATTGCAGAAAACTCAGATTTCAGGCATATACAGAATTTAAGATACATATTTCTATGGCTGACCTTTGGAAGCTGTTAATTTAATGATTGCTTCATCGTTAGAAAAGGTTTTTGAATAACTGACTCTACGCCATTGTCAAGTTAAGTTGTAAGAAGTAATTAAACTCAGGAACGAAGTCAAAAAAACATTTCCCTTAGTAACCTTGACAATGGTGTCGTAATGAAACTAAAAAGGTGGTTAGTTTCTCTCTTTCATTGTTGTTGTCTTTCATCTTATTTCTACTTCACAATCAAATATAATTACTGTAGCACAGTTTTCATTTCTTCCTGCTTTTACATGGTCAGGAAAGGGGGAAGCTTTCTTCTTTACCTTGTTACTTCCATGCCTAAAAAAATCAGATGCTCAAGTCATGTCAGGAGGTATCGAATTGCATGATGGTGTAACTACCTATTTGTAATTCGTTTTTACTGACGCAGTTCCCCTTGGATCCATCAAAGAACTTCCAGCGGATACCTGCGGTGAGATCAAAGCGAGCGAAGGCGACGAGATGGTCGACGGGATGTACTGGATTTTCTCTGAAGAGAATGGCGAGGTCATCGAGGCTTATTGTAAAGGTAAATTGTTTGCTACATTGGTGGACTCAATCATCCCTCCACTGCCTTCTTAAATTAATGCGTAGTTACATTCCGACAGATGTGTTTTTTTAAAATATTAATCTCGCCGCAGTGTTCTGCAAAAAGAGTGAGTAACAGTGAAAATGGCTTTGTTTTCAGTGATAACGCCAAAAGATAAAACCGGAGAAGGGATCAATCATAAAGACATCAATTATTCTCTCCCTTACACGAAATTGTTTTGATCGGTCAATGAGTTGGACAACCACTGAATCAATTATCCACTTACCCCTTTTATCACTGGAACATATCTTGCAAATGACTTTTAGTTACCATTAACAACATAAAATATAACTATCAAGAATCACTACCTAAATTATTAGTGTATTACATTATTGCAGAGGGCTGGCAAAAAATAAATGTTAAGGGGCCTGTCTGCTTTGGAGCCAAAGATAACGAGTATGGTTCCTTCAACATCACAAAAAGTGGACGAGTGAAGACAATGAAGCTTATTCACAGGTCAGGATCGGTGCACTGCAACCCTACGACTGGTACATCCTACTGGGGTTGCACTAATCCAAGATACGGAGGAGGAGACTTGATGACAATCATCACGGATGCCGATAAGAAACCTTTCTTGCCGCCTGCTGAAGACCTGAAGGATTTGGGAGTACCAGGAGAAAAGGCCCACTTTTACAGTCTTCCTGGATATCACCATAATTCAAGTGAGCTCGTTTTTCGTACTCTCGTCAATCCACTGTTTGTTTTTAACAACCAAGAGATGCAGATTTGGTACGGACACGATTGGATGGATCTTCGAGAGAGAGATAACGGTGGAAAAACTTGTGTTGATGTATATGCATTGTATGCGTGAGTTTGCCCATTGAAGACCTTGCCTTTGTTGAGTTTAAAAATGACTTAAAAAGCGAAATTAGATTATGAACCAACGCTTGTCATAAACACGAACACAGTAAACAGTAACATTTTAAGAAAGAAAAACTTAAGATTAAACAAGAGAGAAAATTGAGAGAAAATCAAGAAATTAGTTTTAAAACTTTTTCATCTTTTGTTTCAATATTTGAGGACTGCTGTCTTTGTTCTATACCTGATAAATTAATTCAAATAAGTGCTTATTTATGGTGAGTTTCGAACTGAAGCTCAATTAAAAAATAAAAGGAAAAGAAGAAGAAAGCGAAACAAAACAAAAAAGTCATAAACAGTTGAGAGAAAGTAAAGAACAAGACAAATACCCTCCCAAAAACATTCTTCTCACTCCATGAATCAATAAAATCCAAAACCCATTGATCAACAACTTCCTAAAAACTGTCATAACAGTGCTCGAGTCGGGCTGTTGAGGAATTCCTCAAATTTGCTATAGTTTTGATTACAGACAAAACGGGACGACGCAAAACGGGACAATTCCGTAACCTCTTACGGCCAAGTTGACCAAATATGAATCAAAGAATCAACATCATGAAAAAATCAACGGATACTAAACTTATCTGCATGGCTCTGGTCGTTGGAAGGTCGAATAAAGCTATCCACTCGAAAAATATCTATCCGGCGTTTCCGTTACCCTCAAAAATCTCGCTTTTCAAAGAACCAATAAGATTGCAAGATCAACTACCTCGCCCTGCTGGAAAAAAATTGGCAATTTATTTAGACTCTCTGTATGAATTTTTACGTTCTTCTTTGGTAGCAAAACAAAATGTGATGAAAATTGATCATCTCGTTGTCTCAATGCTTTGTGAACAAGAAAGAGAATCCTAAAAATGCTCGAGAAACTATCGTAACAATCAAAGGAAAGAAAATCCTTAAAAAGCACGAGATGTTCACGTAAAATCCAATGAAAGAGAATTAATTCTGAGAGTGCGCGATATTCTAACGTTACAATCCATTTTTGGAATATTTACCATCCACATATCCTCAATTTTTTAATTAACTCCAAATATTTTGTTTTGTTCTTGATAGGATGTCCTGGATGTGGCTTTTCTGAGCTCAAATTTTTGAGTGTAAATCGTGATTCACTAGCCAATGAAAATTTAGTAATTTAATTTTTTTTAATGATTTAATAATTGAACTTTCTATTAACAATAGATTTTTATTGCTTTCTGTAATTTGTAATTCCTTTAGACAGATATCAGTCCCACCGACAGGATTTCCGTTGGTTTCCTTTAGGATTTCCTTTATTACTAAACAAACTTCATTATAGCACATGTCGTCATTCCCGAGTCAAAAGTCTGATAAAAGGAGAGCAGATCCTGCATACTGATATTATCAGGCATTATTGACAAATGTTACGGGAAAATTTACTGATTTTCCCGTGTGTGTTATTCGGTACATATTTATTCGTAAACTTTCACATTTAACCATTTCAAGTCCTTTCATTTTAATAAGTCAAAAAATGCATGAAAACCACAGTGGCTTTTAGAATGGATTTTGTTGATTACTCACTTTTACTATGCACCTGGTTGTCGGCACTTTTGTTATTTATTACATGGTTTTTTCAGGTTAATATAAGTGTTAATGGTCTTTCTGGAAACATTGGTTTTCATGGTAGATAGCAGCTGAGTTTATACTCGTAAATCTAATTTCTTTTCATGCGATGGTTTCCGATCCAATCTTGCATAGATAAGCAGAAACTTTTAATTGCTTTTCCGTTTTTATTTCCCGAGCTGCGCTACTGCAATTAAGATAGGTATTGTTTTCTATATCAGAGCTGTAAATTCGCACCTAAGTTTCCTACGTTAATGGCCTCGAGTTTATTGCATCCGTCTTTTTAATTCTGAGATTCTTTCCGTCGAAGAAACAGATGGAATATTTAAGTAGTTTTCGTTTAACTTCAAAGAGATCTTTTCCGCTCCTTTGTGTCCTTATTCAAATATTGCGATTTGTGTAACAATAGCACTTCACACCAGTTACTTCTTAAGCAAGTACCTTGTACAGCTTTGATGATTACAAACTAGAGTATGCTAGAGGTCATGTCGCTTGTTGGCCTGACCTAAAATAAAAGTACTGTGGAACCAAGATTGTCTTATCCTTGACGTCCGTATAAGCTCGCTCGAAGTAGATCTCCGTGTATCAGGAAATCGTGACGAGTTTCCGTTCTCGCTGCCGAGTCGTCTCTACAGAGTTATTTCCCCCAGTTGTTATTGTGCCGTCCGTGAAGATTCAGTTTTCCAGTTTGGGCGCGAAAACCTATCGTCACACAAAATACCACGTGACAAAGCCTGATGACGTTTTACTATGAAAAGGAACTTGTCCACAACTTATGGTATTTAACCATTGGCTCGAACCCTGAGAATCTAAAACTTTTTTGGACCAAATTGTAGCTGCTTGAAGTGTAACTACCATAGCTAAATAATTTTATAATAAAGTTCGGATATGACGCACGCTGTCATTGGTTGAAAGAGCGTGCTCTATGAGATTATAGAGCATAGAGCTGAGCTAAAGCTGTTACGCCATCTGCCAAATTGTACGATGTCCGACCTTTTCCGGGACTTCTCTCCAGCCTTTTTTCGATAATTGGAAGTGAAATTTCAGAACAAGCTAGGTGGCAAGTAGCAACAGAAGAACCAAACCAATGTTATTAAACATGCCAGGCGCCTTGATTTACGTTATTAAAACGTGAGCAGAGACGAAAATCCTCAAAGAATAAACAAAATGGACAGTCCGAGTCTTAAAGGTTTTCACGCTCAGTTAGTTTGCCAGCTAACATACGGTAACAAAAATCAAACACAGCTAACACTCGTATAGTATATAAAGTTTTGTGTTCAAAAACAAAGCAGAACAAAACAGGAACGATGAGAAATGTAACCAGACTGGCCTAACTGTTAAAATTCATACTAATTATGACAGTGTCAGAGCGACTGCGATCATGGTGAGGTCCATCGCAGCTAGCTCATCATGGCTCAGTCTCCGGTCATCACAGTGAAGCAAGCCTCAGATACATAAATAGGCCGCCCTTCGAGTGAAAAAATAAGAGCTTGCTCTGATATCCTTTCCGATGCGTTGAGTGGAAGGCCACATCAATCACTGCAGCCGAGTTCTATGGCGCTGTCATCCCAAGCGATCGTCATGTTCCGGTGAATGCGGTTGTTGTTCATTCATAAAACACTCGCCTTGAACAGTTTTCTACTTGTCATGTGGAAAAACTTGCGTGTTTTTATGAGTCACAAGTCAGCTGAAGTTCACTGAACATTTCACTTTCAGATTCTGTATTAGAGACTAAAACCCTTCAAGCAAATTCCCTTTGTTTTCTTTTAGAAAATTTAACTATACTTAGATAAATGAATAAACCATTGAACTTAACCAATTTTCTTCCTCGCAAACATCTAATAATAAAAGAACTGAACTCACGCATTTTTCAGGGAGGAGTTATTAGAACGTAACATTATTTTTTGAAGCCTTTTTTTCTTCTGCTGCTCTTCACAAAACTCAAATTTGTGCCTCTCACCCTCAAAATTATTTTTCGATTTTCCCGGTCAAGATACCACGTGACATAGACTGATGACGTATCTCTGTAAACAGAGCTCTGAGATAAAATCTGAAGACATGTCCACAAACCAGCGGTATTTTGCGATGGATTCGCGCGCAGTCTCTGACCAGTTGTTTGACCATATTTCAGTCGTCTGAAGCGTCAAAATCATAATTCTACTAGCTACCATATAATTAGCTGAATACCACGGAACTTGTGGCTGAAAATTGTACAGTTAAATGTTGGAAACTACAGATAATTTTCTCGTATTGTCTCCGTGTAAATATTTTAGAGTTTTAGTCAGTATCGCTGCTTTTTAACGTTAATTTTTCTAGTAAAATCTGTTTCTAAAAAGTTGTTGGTATTTGAAAACTACAGAGGTTTTAGCAACCTAACCCGATGGGATTAAGTAAATAAGGAATTTCACAACCCGTGAACCCATTTCCGCGTGTTCTTTAAACAGATGTAGTCATAACACATCCTTGAAACACAAACTTTTTCCTCGTAGAAATCTGGAAAAAGAACTTCCTTTGTTTCCTATAGGATCAAGTTCCCTTCTAACCTATCTTTGAAGAATTGAATAAGACCCTCTCTAAAATACTTTATAGTAAAATAACTGTAGCCCTTGGTCTACTCCTCCTGGACTAATCATACGTATATGATTTCAAGGCAAATTCAATGGCTGATGATGCCTATTTATTGCTGTTTTGTTGAAAAATGTCTGGTAGATAAAGTCACACAATGAAGACAGCGTTGAGGTGTCTTGTTTTGTTTTGCTGAGAGGCATAACTAGGATATAGTTAACCTCATTGTTAATTGGGGTAAATGGAACATAAATGAGAGATCCCTGAATAAACAGAAATTTGTCTTCCTCCTTGTAAGAAATTAGAGAGCCAGTTATGTATTGCATCGGTGAAGTCCATTTGTAGTTATATCAAGCTGACATGCTTATGTGCACAATCTTGAACAAGAAGAGTGAAGAAATTACTTCAAAATCAACACTCGTGTTTCTTGCTTAATTCAGCTTATGTCTATCTGCTCTTCTCCTTGATATGATTTAAATGTCAGTACAGGGACTTGCCTCAGTTATTTCAAAGAAAATGCTATAGATATTTAATCGTTTGTGTTGAATTAAATTTGCCTTACATTCGAGAAACAGAAATCTTACTATCTTACTTGAAAGTCTCTTATGCTGATGAGCAAGTTTTCATGTAAAGGAACAGCGTTGAATTTTCTCTAATCGCTTAAAACATATTCCTCGAAATTTGAGTCGAATAGATTTTGAATATGAAACCGTACATAATGCGAGCGAAGAGCTGAGATCACAATGAAAATTCCCGACTCTAAAGCTTTTTTGGATCAAGGAGAGCTCTTGCAGACTTTGCTGTTGAATCGTGTTAAGGTAGGTAAATTTATTTTCTTCTAGAAAAATTCTTATGTTTCAAAGGGTTTGAAAAGTAGTGTGAGACATATATCTACTGAAACTAGACATCTCGCCAAATAAATTTGTGCCACAAAATCTTTAACCTACGGCCAATAACCAGTTGTTAAGTTTGAAAAATGTTGGAGCGTTACGACCTTCCAAGAAGTAGAAGATAGAATAGCCTTAGACACAGATAGATATAGTTAAAAAAAAACAACTTGGTCGGGATGTTTGAAATGTGACAACCATGACCTTTTTGGGTATGATCTCTTTTGCCTTGACATCGTTTTTGATATCATTAATGTTACTTGTGCCTATCGTAAAACTCGAGTCCTCTGATGAACAAAATGATGTCTCACTGAAATAACCGGAAATTGCAGAGCAGTCATCGGATACTCAAAGAGATATCTCGCTCTGATTGATTAAGGAAAAATGCCTAAATGGGTCATAGAACAAGGAATGTCCATATTATACCCCATCAAAATTAGGTAACTTTAAAAATACTTGAAAGATATTTAACTTGGTATTTCTAGTCTGTTGCGGTTAATCAGTTGAATGACCAATTTAGAGAAAACACAAGCATTTTTAAACTCGTTGGAGAGTGTTTCGAACACCGGCGATGGGCAAAGATTTAGTGTTTGTCAGCTTATTTGTCTAATAAAAAGAATTACAAAAAATCGCAAAAACACGTATTCATCTCGTGGTTTATGATCAGTTGTAATATTTCCCATTGTACCCGCCGACGACGTAAGCAATTACCACAACTTTCAAAACATCACTCCCGCCAATGCTCAATATGCAGCTTTTTCAAAAGTAATCGTGGGTAAACGCCAAGGAAGCGCAAGGAGCGAAAAACGTGCGAGAGAAGGAACGCGGGAAAAAAAATAAAGCACCGTAGTACGTGCTGTTCCGCATCCAAAAACGACACCTTGTCTCAACACACCTATTACATCCAATCACAGTGTTTAACACGTTACTTCTGAGAGCATTCATCAAAGAACTGGTGTACCAAAATAGAATAACCTACGTGAGCAACCCAAAATTTTTGTTTTCTTCCGTTTAGATACCGACCACATTCGCTCTTTTCTTACTTTTCATCCAAACGGTAAGGATTACTCCATTTCCGCCGTTTTGATGGCCCAGTTCAACAGAAAGAAGACTTCGTCTATCGTGACCTTGACCAGGTCGGTAGCGGCTTTGAAGAAAGTAAAGCGTTACGTCGTGACATCAGCCCAAACGATCATCGTGACGGAAGCGGGAAGAACTGCTTGAATCGATTCCACCACCGTGTCATTCGCGATACCCATTCGTGCGTCAAGTTCAACATGTCAGTTGCTATTTGTGGCGGTATGATGGTATTCAATGTCACTTGTGGGGATACAAGCGTCGATTTGATTGACGGGTCCTACCCTTCACCACACTCCGGAGGAATACGGATACGGAAGTACTATAATGGGATGCAGATGTCAATAATGAAGGTTATCGGTGAGAGTTTTGAAAAATGATATTTGTTTACAAAAGAACTCACCCTCATCCTTTTAAACTTCATAAGTAATCAAAGTTGTGTGTATTTCTTAGCAGTGCCGTAAGACATGTAACATGATGATAAAAGCTGACTCACCGTAGTGATACGTTTTGTACAGGGATTCCAGATGAAAGCAGAAATGCTCTTTGGCTTGTATAGATTAACATCGATGTTGATTTTTAATCGTATACAAATAAAAATGTTTTTCTTAGTTTGTTTAGTGACGAGATGATTATCATTCTTCTTGTAACTTTTATTCTAAAATCAGCCGTCTATTCTCCTCAATTACTCAAAGGAGAGAGATTGAAGCAAAGAATGAATTCAAACAATCTCTTTCCCCATGCGGTGTACAACATTAGCACACTGCTTCCACAGAATCTTATACACCCCAAAATATCTGCTGTTGGCTTCAAAGATCCCGAAAAAATATAACTCCCTTGTGGCTTGACTAAAGCTCTCTGCCAAAGCTAGCCTTTCCGCTTTAAATGACCCTCGTGCGCTGTGAGGGCACTGAGTTCTGCGATGTCTTACTCCTGATAAACTGGATTTCCTTAGTCAAAGCCGGTTTGGAAAACAACGTCCATGGTGATCATGAAGTAATACAAATGTACTATATTCGCGGTTTTGCGGGAGATTCTAATGGTTTTCGGTGAAACGATTCAACAGGAAGTCTACCTACCTATTAAGCCGGATGTTAATCTTAACGAGGGCAGATATGCTTAAAATTAGGCAACAATAAATAATTTGCACTTTTGTTGGCGTTACGGTTCTGATGACTAAAAATAAGCTGGCTTATCAACAAGGCCTAAGATGGCGATATGTTATCTGTATTCAGCTCATTCATCGACTCTCTATTTAATTAGTGGAGGAATTTTCTTTTCGAGCTTACATGGTCTCATATGAACACTTGAGGAGTTTTGAGACGCCGTCGAAAATCTGTGTACCTTTCAAGTTGTGATATGGAGAACATGAACAGTTGGTCTTCGCTATTTCTGACCTTGGCTTAAATTTTGGTCTTTACGCCTCCCTTAATACATTGCAGAGACCGAAAGCCGTTGTAAACCGGTTAATACAAAAAAATGATGCACCAGTGCCAGAGGGAACCCAGAGGATAAAAAAGAGGAGTAAACAGAAAGTAAATTGCGAAATTAAAAATGAATCAATCATTGTTTTGATAATATTGAAAGATATCAGGCCATCAACTTAAACGTTCAAAGGATCCTCTTTAAATTTATGGTAGTATTTATTTGGGGTGACGTACAACTAACAACTCTAAATGAATTAGAGAGAAACAAAGATGATTAATTATGGCGAGGATCAGAATAGAATCAAAGAAATATCGATCAAATGTTTTTCCAAGATGCAAAACCCGTAGCCGGTAGACCGGAAATTTCTGGCGGTCATCTCGTAAACAAATAACTGTAACTTAAACCATTGAAAGATAAACAATGGGTGACGTTACTATTCACCCCCATTACTATACCTAATGTTTTTAAGGTGCTAACTCTCCACGAATGCTGCACTTCGAAATAAGCTTGTTATCATTTATTTGAAATCTCGACAAACTTGAAAGTACATCTGAAAAGATCAAGTTTATTGCGTAGTCTGATCATCAGGGCGAGGGTTGTCCTGGTAGATGGATTGCTGTAGGTGACAAAGTTAGACGTTTTTAACTTCCTTAGCGGAAGTAAGAAGTCATGACTCTGTTTATCACTTCCTCCCAAGTTTTCGAAATAGTCAGCATCACCATTCCTTTTCAGGAGCACACTATGCCGGTCGAGGCGATCACGATTTACAATGGCTGTTGTTTACGATTAAGATATAATTTATTTGATTCGTTCAAAAGGTAAATCAGCATAACTTATGTCTATAACGACTACATATATCACATAATCAATAGTTACGATGGGCGAGCTCAGAAACGGCCCTGTGCAATGGTTTCAAAAATTGCGTGACGCCGCGCACTTGCAATTCGAAGCCATTGTACAAGAACCACTTGAACCAAAAACGATTTTGAAATTTTTCTTGCATTTCGGTGGAATATTTCCCGGTGAATAACAACCAACACTATGCTTCTTGCAATGAACCTCAATGATATATCTTTCAAGACAATGATTCCACTTTCGGACTCTCTTTTCCTCGCAGGGGTTCAGTGAGCGAGAAACTCGTGAGAGGAGAGGATGGTTTTCTGTACTGCTCCTTTGCCTATCTTCTTCGTGCAGTTCAAGTAAAGAAGACAGTTTATCGGACAGCGCACCTGTAGATTCACTGCCATTCTTTAGATCTGCTAAAACCTGGTTTTCTGGCAACTCAGGGACTCTAACAGGACTTGAACATACTTTGTAGAGAAGGAAACTTTGTACCAATTGATAGGCTGCGATGGACTGAGATAAAGAAGGAAAATTTTGATCTACAAGTATGAAAGCAATTTTATCAACATTCCTTTTCTGCAAAATTGGACCGAAAATGACAAGCTTCATTTAAGTACTAATGTCAGTGCGTTCAGAAAATGTAGGACTCATTCCACAATTTATTCAGTGATTCAACGAAAATTGTCAGAACATATATACTTGGTTAGATCTACCGTTCAATTCTTAATAGGACGTTTTTCGTTTGTCTATTTTCAAATTGCAATAGATTAAGGAGTGGTACTACTCATAAGAAAAAAAACACTTGCTTGTATATGATGTTGAACATATGAATACCAGGAAAGGAAATATTTCAAGCCGAGAGTTTATCTCTTGTTCAAGCACACCCAAAATCACTCGACCACGTTCCCTAAACAAAATTATCTAGCTTCAAATGAGCCATAAACCGACATTTCTTGTGACTAAAATGAATTTAGCTGTGAGTGTAGTTTGAACAATTGAAACACTCACCATAAAGATAGTTTTAAAACCCATTCTTCTCTCCTCTTCGTCGACGCAAAGGTGTTCTCTTCTTCTATTAATCCTCTGAAACTTGCTCGTCTCCAGGCTTTTATACCTGGCGTAAATTGTCGGAACCTGTTTGGTTATTGAATTTAAAAAACAAGAGCAAATAAGACATTTCACTTTTCATGTTGTACTCAGGTGACTTTAAAATCAAAGACTAAACGACTCGATCTCTCCAGAAAAAAATGTTACCGCAATTAAAAGTTTGAAATTATAATATCTCACGCTATCTTTTTTTTATCTTTTTATGTCTGTAATGTAAAATTGTAGCTGTCTGTTAGCATGAAATGGAAGCGCCTCAAATTGCATCAATCAACTCATCGATTCAATGACTTAAAGCTACAGCAAGTAAACTCAGAGTAAATTCCGACCCTCAAACAAATCAAACCAAAAGGCTTGAACAGCCAGAAAAGTTGACGCCCAGATGAAGAGGAGTTCGAAGGAACGTGCCTTATTTGTTAAAGTTGTGTCCCGTTTCTCATCAATCCGGACAACAGCTTTCATGATTCACTTGAGCCGAAACCCAAGACCTTAGATATTTCTCCATGCAGCTCTACTGACACACGAAAGAGTTCGCCGTGAAGGAGGCTCTTTTTTCGATCATTGTATTAATAATTAATACTTTTTGCTTGAAGCGGGTCGTCTTTGTCTGACGCTATTTGTGATGCACATGGGAATGTGTAGGAAAAATTCATCAGAATTCCGTTTAGCTGTAGTGTTATAGCCTATTCACATGATTCTTTGCATAACGGCTAGTTTTAGCGAGGAGACTTCCTAAAGGAAACTTATGGCTTGGAAGTTGAAAGGGTTATACGAAGTGAAATCCCATTTTTTTTGATACTAAGATTAACACTTAAAAATAATCAACTTGTGGAAGTGTTCAGAAGATCTTTACAGCCTTCGTCCATGCTTGCCAACCTTCAGGTTGGTCTAGGTAATTACTAAATTGATACATAATACTTGGACTTCTTCTGCAAAGTTTGGAAGACAATTCGTTGCCTCCAGCCTTCTAGCCAATGATTGTTGACCCAAAGAATATAGTCATATCGAAACTTTATCCTCCATTGACAAAACGACCCCCAAAGCCTGCTCTGACCTATTTAAACATACGACTTTGCGGCAATGCTGATCCTTGCGGTATGCAGGAAGTTTGTTACTAAAGAACCCTTAGGGTTGAAATCTTCGAGGGAGACTCTATTTTTATCTCAGTCTCGTATTAGTGTCAAATGAAAAGCATTTGTTTTTCAGAACTACTTTGTTTATTTGTTTCTCTGGTTCTGTTACTGTTAACCAGTTGCACTTACGACACAGTTGTTGGTCCCTGTAGGTTACATGACAACGTTTATTTCATTGCCTCGGTTCCCAGAAATCGACCACAAAATACTCACGGCACAATCAAAAACGTGTTAATTTTCCTAGGTATGTCGAGATTCAAGTTGCTTCTGCTTTTAGTTAGGCAGTTGGAGTAACTCAGCCGTTAGAAGCCTCGCACACTGAACAGGTAAGTTAGTTTAATTTAGTTCAAAGTAAATATCGGTCTGAAGAACGATTCCGCCACAGTTCTAATTTGTAGCATCCCTCTCAAGCGAGCAAAATAACGAGTAGTTTCTTTGCTCACTTCCACATATTGTTGCACCTGAACAAACACTTCCTGTGTAATACAACATGAGGCGTTAGTTTGTCATGTTTATCCGTAGTTCCTTACATTGCGCCCACTCGACGTTTGCGTGTTTTGAACTTTGCGTGGGTGACACGGATCTACGGGACGTGATATAAATTTGGCTTATGATCAGGTACCATAGCAACCAGATTGTAAACAAAGGGAAGAAGGGAAAGTTTACCACAAAAAGGGAAGTTTACCACGTAGTGGTAAACTTTATTTTTCTGCTTGCTGCCTGTAGGAATTTTTCTTCTGACTAATCATTTCTGCTATATAATGAAACGGGAAATGAAAAAGGCATAACCCGAAATTGTGGTTATACGGCTTCAATGTGACGTTGTGAAAACCTTACTACATAAAGTTACGTTTGGAATTGTCCTGAAGTGACCTTCAATATTTTTGCTTCAGTATGTCAAAGATGATCGATGTTTTCTTTACAGTAAGACCATAAAGACTACTCAATCAATTTGGAGGCCGTCCAAGTTGACAACATTCGAGGAAAACTGTTCGCAGGCCATACATCCTTCTCAGAGATTCGTAATCAAGCCTATATGCACAGCAGTAGGCAAGGAAAATGTTTACACTTTTGCCGACAATTGCCTAAACAAGATAAAAAATAGATCACACGATTGGACATGAAAGACATCAGCCAAAAACCTGAGTGGAACTGTTGCATAATAGGAGCAAATATAAATCTGTTCATGCCAGTGTCACAATGTTGCTTCACAAGTTGAAATCGAGAGCTTGCATTCAAGTTTCTATAACTTTTGCGAGGATACTACCGATTCAGTAATAATGATCACACAGCAAAACATTGTACCATAAAATATTAATGTTGGGATATTTCTAAGCAGACGAAACATATTTCATCTTGGGTTACAATTTGAATTTTAAACCTAGAATTAAAACATCACGTAAATGGAATTGCCAGATTACATGCATATTTTGGCTAACTTAAAAATGGTTTTAATTTCAACGTGTGATTTTATTGTCAATTTCGGGCCCTTTCCAATCTATTGGAATAGTGCAGTTTATCATGAATTGATAATTAGAAAATGCTTGAAGTATTTAGAATTGTAAAATCAACTAATGAGAACACAAGGACAGCATAGGAACAGTTTTTATAAAAACGCAATTGCTTTTGAGTTTTGCTTGGGATTTACCCTGATAAGTTTGCGTTCTCAAGCTCCCATTCAGTACAATGTAGATGCGAATACAAAAGTGCAGTTCTTGCTCAGAGAAATCTATTCCAGAATTTTTCAATATTATGATGAGGACATCAAGATTAAGTTATCAAATTAATGATTTATTATGAGCTTCTTCTACAGGATATGAAAGCATAATTTCGAGTAGAGCGGGTGAAATCGGGTGCTAGTTCCATTATCAATAAAGACTTTTTAGAATAATATAACACCACTTTAGAGCAGAGCTGCTGATCTATAAGATAGTTTTCGTTTTTATCATTGCAAAGGGTCGTGCATGATTTCAAACATTACCACATGTGTATTTTTAGCTCTTTTTAATCGTGGCAGATATAATTAACATTTCATCTCTTGAGTTAAATACACATTTCGAGTGGTTGAGCACAAAATGAGAACATTAGAATAAAATGCAAATTTAATATCATGAGAAACATTGTCCATTCTTAGGAACAGAGCAAAGAATTGTCCACTTGTAGATTGGATAATTAATTTGTGGTGGTCTTCATCCAATCCATATGAAAGAAAGATTTTTATCGCGAGACAATGAAATTCAGTGCTAGTGAAGAATGGTTAAGTCGTTAAACAATGTAAGTCCACCCTACATTTAGGATCTTTCGTGGCTTAAACAAGCCTCTAATTTTGCTTTGTCGGGTACGGTGTTAAGGAGAGATTTAATGCTAGACAGATATGTTATCACTGCAAGGGAGAAAGTTTACAGCGGTAATTAAACCAGAGTTGTTGTCGTATTCGTCTGACAGTGCTAACGTAGGTGATGTAGTCGTTCGCAAGTCTTTCGCTCTGTCGTCCAAGCGAACGTAATACAGTAAATGTATTTACAGTCTGTTGTTGTAGCAGAAATTGTGATGCAGAACATCGAGGAAAGCGCCCTTTCGACTTGCCGACGGACTTGCCGACAGACTTCATCCAACGTAACACTCACAGACCTACTACTACTACCGAAGCTAACGACAACGCAACTCCTACGACCACAGCAACTATACCATACATAAAGGGTATGCCAGCGCGGGTCCGAAATCCAAAACACCCATTTGACTTGAACAGCTTATCATAGCTTTAATCACAAATCCACACGCGTAATACATCTCCAAATCGCTAAAGAAGTAAATCTGTCAAACTAGATATACAGATGTACAGTTGGTATACAGAAAAACTGGAAAACGGCAAGCAGAAAGGTAAAAACTTACGCCTTTCCGGGCTCTAGCATCGGACCGCGTGGTCAATAACACAACAAAACTAGCGCGCATGAGTAGAAATCCGCGACGCATACATGACCTAAAAAAAGGGCGGAACACGGGTGCCGCTACAAAAGGCATATCTGAAAAAATCTCGCGCATCCTACAACCATTCAATATCCGCGTCGCTCACAAACCTATGATCACACTACGTCAGTTACTGACTAACAAAGACGGACCGAGGAACAGACAAGGAGCAGTATACAAGATCAATTGCTCCGACTGCCATGCCTCCTACATCGGTGAGACTAGCAGAAACCTCACAAATAGACTGACTGAACACAAACGAGCGACGAGGAAGGGCGATGTCAACAATCACATTGCTGAACATCACCGACTTACGAACCACACTATTGACTGGGACTCTGCGCAATGCCTAACCTTGCACCAACTACTTTCAACGACTGACCCTAGAAAGCTGATTTACTAACTTGGAACAGACTCCCCTCAACAGGCGTCAACCACTACCGGCACCATACAAACGACTCATTCACGACATTAACATCACAAAGCTAAAAGTTTTCCTTGTCGATCTAAGGAAGTTCGAGGTGCTAAATTAACTTGCGAGGACAGATGGTCGAGGGTGACATACTCGATTCTATTGGTAAATATAACAATAACTAAACTACATCAGTAGTAAACATTTGGCTTGTAAATTCTAGTAATTTTGTGCCTCGCTGAAACACTCTCTCGATTCAAATTAATCGTTACTTCCTTTTCAAGTCAGTCGATTTGCTTTTTTTCTGTTTCTAAACTTAGTGGAAGCCATGATGCATTAGTTCCCGCATTTGTGGGTAATTTGCGCGCTTAAACGATCCTATTTAAAATGTCATGAAGGATGGTAAGCGTCGTTTTTTTGAAGCAATTGTTTTCAATGAGGTAAAAAGTGCTAGTCTCTTGCCGTGCACATCCAAGAGGTTTCCATATTTATTCTAAATGTAACTTTGGCAGTTTCTGTGTGTGTAACTCATATTTAATCTAAACAGTGTAGGTGGAAAGTTTTTAGCGCTGTTGTAATTTGCATTCGTGTCACATGAAATCAGCTAATCAGACGCGCGTAATTTTATCAAGTATATTATTAAGGGTTTTTAATAAAAAATGAACGAAAACAGGAAGAAATTTAGATCTAGTTTTATTTGAGTGAAATTTTTTCATTAACAAACGTCCACGACTACTGGCGAACAAAACTGACTTTTACATTTTAGCTGGACATTCGGCGAACAGTGGTAACAAGTAACAGCGCCTGTCGACTCTAAGAACAACCCCCTAATAAGTTAAAAGTTATTCTTCAGGTAAGGAAGTTGAGGTACGTTGAGGTAAGGTAAAATTATTTTTTTCATTTTGAAGATCGTCTGCAAAGTTCCCTGTTTTATTTCTTTAAGTAAGCTTTTCCATGACAGCCGATAAAGCTACATACTTCATTCTCTGATGATTCAAGATGCCGTAAGAAATTTTCAAAATAATCATAGAAGTGGATTTGAGCAAGCTAAAAGTCCCCTGTCTCTGAACGCGATTTTCATTACAGAAAGCTTTTAATGAGGTGATGACTCTTACGGATAACAGCTAAATTTCTGGCTAATTTACGGTAACGTTTAATTTTTCTCCATTGCGATTGAATGAAAAAATATTACTGTTACCTTTTTAACGACCAACGGTTGTAATTCGTCAATTTTACGTCTAAACACTAAGTTTTCTGTGCCGCTTTAAAGCTAACGGTCTCTCCCATTGAGACTCTCTTGCAGGATTCTAAAAATGATATTCCGGTTTAGTTCATACAGTTCGTATATAAGAATTGTTGGAGAAAATAAGTACTGACCGTCATATAAAGGGAAACCGTCACTGGACCAAACGGATAGAAGATAAATTAGTCATATAAAAATTGTCTACGACTAGGTGTCTTAAAATTACGACCCAGGATAGTTTTATAAGTCACACATTTTGTTAGGACTGGTAGGTAATCTTTAAACGACTCTTTTCATCTCCCCAACAAAGCTAAACGAGCCCCAAGGCAGCGTGTGTTTTCTTCTGGTGAACAGGAGAAGCAGGTGGTATTATGATAGATGATACTTAAAAAAATCTTAAGGGCGAAGATAGTCTCTTCGCTGTTCGATCGGCGAGAACTTAGGCAAATATTTTGTAAAAAAGGTGGGTACAAAAATATTTGTCGCAAAAACTTGTTTTTGGATGCCATTAAATGTTCGCTGCGTTTTGACAAGTTCCTGTCATCATTCATGTTAATTGAAATTCACCGCCAGCTATCATGATCGCAATATGTGCATTAAGTAATATTTCATTAGAATAACGGAAACTAACTTCTCTAGAACTTTCCTATCAAGAATTAGCTTTCGTTCTTACTATATGTCAAATTAACTCATTTGGGTGAACTACTTAACGTGTCTTCTGGAAAGCGGCACGATACTTGCGAAAACATATTTCAAGCCTCTGTCTCATTTCGCTTTGGTTGTGAGGTTAAGGCCCCTTTTATATAAGGAAATATCGTAACTAGAATACCAAACCTTACGAGGGTGTAAGCAAAAGAAATAAAAAGGCACGCCCTCTCCAGAAAATCTCCGACACCTTTCTGAGGGTTATTGTAGGAAAACATCTCCAAAATTAATTTCATCAGTATTTTAAATGCGGAAACAAACCAGTTTTAAGCGAAAAAATGATTCTGGCTCTTTCTTAACATGTCACCTCATAAGCTGTTTAGGAAATTTCAAAGGTAATGTCTATGACTCTAAAGCTTTAAGAAATACAATGGGTCAAGTGCGCACATGTGAGTGCGTTTTCTAAACGGCTATTGCTCCATCCAACCACCCCTACCTTGTGTGTTCAAGAAGTTTTCAATTTGAAAAGATATTCTCTCCTCGTAACCAGTCGCAATCTCTAACAAAGTGATAGCTCGCCTTTGTCATTTTAAGGGCAGCGTCTGGAACCTGACAATGACTCCAAAGTTGTCGCTGGTAATCATGTTTCTGATGTCCCAGATTGGTATCCTCAACGCCAGCAGCCAATGTCAAGCAGGGGAACACTCTATTGGTGGGATGTTCCTCAGAGGTCATACATTTATGACGTATCGGGTTGGGTTGCCTGAAATGTGTTATTTCCGGTGTGAGGAAGAAGTCACGTGTCAGAGCTACAATTTCGTGATTGCTCAAACGATCTGTGAACTGAACAATCGTACAAAGGAAGCAACACCGGAAGATTTTATGCCAGATCAGAGGAGATATTATATGAAACGCTCGCACAATAGAGGTACCCCTTTACTTTTGTTTAGTAGTTTCGCCTACTCGTTTCTTAGTATGGAAGTATTTTTATCCGTTATATTACAATCACAATTGCTAAAAACTCAGATTTCAGGCGTATACATAATTAAAGATACATATTTCTATGAAGGACCTGTGGAAGACCTTGAAAGACCTTTCATGGTTGTTGTCTTTCATCTTAACTACTTCATAATCAAATAGAATTACTGTAGCACAGTTTTCATTTCTTCCTGCTTTTACATGGTTAGCAAAGGGGGAAGCTTTCTTCTTTACCTTGTTATTTCCATGCCTAAAAAAATCAGATGCTCAAGTCATATCAGGAGGTATCGAATTGCATGATGGTGTAAACTACCTATTTGTAATTCGTTTTTACTGACGCAGTTCCCCTCGGATCCATCAAAGAACTTCCAGCGGATACCTGCGGTGAGATCAAAGCGAGTGAAGGCGAAGAGATGATTGACGGAATACACTGGATTTACTCTGAAGAGAATGGCGAGGTCATCGAGGCTTATTGTAAAGGTAAATTGTTTTACTACATTGGTGGACTCAATCATCCCTCCACTGCCTCCTTAAATTCACCTTTTGGGCTTTATATTTCACGTGTAGTATCACGTGACTTTTGATGTCAACAAACCCCGAAAGTTCGGACATTGAGTCGAGCTCGCAGCACATGTGTCCAAACTTCGGCTTTGGAAAATTTTCTCGAGGTATCGTGAATTGTTTTTCAGGTGCCATAAGCTCATCTCTTTGTCGTAACCATTATGTTTAGGTATACATTTACTAAACAACTGCAATCGTACACGTTCATAGAGTTGAAATCGGTTTTATTTTTGGGAATGAAGGCTTCCTCACGTCCTACAGCGATTCGTGGGCACTAATTTCCTGTCGGACGGGGATTTATCTGACAATCTACACTAAACACCCTGAAAATACCTGATCAGATACATCACCGTACGCAGAACTAGTTCGATTATTCCATGCCGCAACGCTTCCTGTAATATTCTTCGCATCTGCTTCAACGGCAGCGAAATGACAACTTGCTTAATAAACGATCAAATAAATGCCAAAAGAAAGATGTCAATTTTGAGCGAAGAGACGCTTCTTGAAAGTGGGAAGTTATTTAAGAAAAATTTCCAAAGCCGAAGTTTGGACACATGTGCTGCGAGCTCGACTCGATGTCCGAACTTTCAGGGTTTGTTTACTAATCTAAAGCCCAAAAGGTGAATTGATGTGTTGTTACATTCCGACATAGGTATTTTTTAAAATATTAATCTCGCCGCGGTGTTCTGCAAAAAGAGTTAGGAACAATGATAATGGCTTTGTTTTGGTGATAACGCTGAAATATAAACAAACCCGGAGAAGGATGAATGAGTTAGACATGAATTATTCTCTCCCTCACACGAAATTGTTTTGATCGTTCAATGAGTTGGACAATCACTGAATTAATTATTCAGTTACCTCTTTTATCATTGGAACATATCTTGCAAATGACTTTTAGTTACCATTAACCACATAAAATAAAACTATCAAGACTCACTACCTAAATTATTAGTGTATTACATTATTTCAGAGGGCTGGCAAAAAATAAATGGTGAAGTGCCTGTCTGCTTTGGAGCCAAAGATAACGAGTATGGCGCCTTCAACATGACAAAAAGTGGACGAGTGAAGACAATGAAGCTTATTCACAGGTCAGGATCGGTGCACTGCAACCTTTGGACTGGTGCATCCTACTGGGGTTGCACTCATTCACGATACCAAGGAGACTTGACGACAATCATCACGGATGTCGATAAGAAACCTGTCTTGCCGCCTGCTTACGACCTGAAGGATTTCAAAGGACCAGAAGAAAAACCCCACTTTTACAGTCTTCCTGGATATCATCATAAGTCAACTGAGCTCGTTTTTCGTACCCTCGTCAATCCACTGTCTGTTTCGAACAATCAAGAGATGCAGATTTGGTACGGACCGGATATGGTGGATCGTGGCGAAGAGAACAAGAGTGGGAAAACTTGTGTTGATGTATATGCATTTTATGTGTGAGTTTTTCCATTGAAGACCTTGCCTTCGTTGATTTCAAAACTGACTTAAAAAGAGAAATTAGATTATGAACCAACGCTTGTCATGTATACTAACACAGTAAACAGTTACATTTTAAGAAAGAAAACTTTCAATTTAAACAAGACGGAGAGAAAATCAAGAAATTAGTTTTAAGACCTTTTCATCTTTTTTTTCTTTCATCCGAAAGACCTACTGAAACGTTTTAGCATTCTGAAAAAGTGTAGTAACAAGTTCGATTGTTTGGTGAACGAAATGCTTTTCATCAGAGACTTAAAACCCACTCTGAACGTGCAAAGCGATTCAATTCGCGCAAAAGTATTTGTTTAATTAGCTCGTAACATATTTATGCTAATTTAATGTTACACTTTGCCACAAACTTCATTTTTTATTTCTCCTTGACAATGGCGTCATGATGACACCGAAACGTCGGTTTTTATCGTTAGTTTTTGCTAGTCTTTGCATTTTCATCTTTTGTTTCACTATTTGAGGACTGCTATGTCTTTGTTCTAGACCCGACAAAATTAATTCAAATAAGTGCTTATTTATCGTGGGTTTTTGAACTGAACCTCGATTAAAAAATAAAAGAAAAAGAAGAAGAAAGCGAAACAAAACAGGGAAGTCATGAACAATTAAGAGAAAACAAAGAACAAGACAAACAGCCTCCCAAAAACATTCTTCTCACTCCCATGAACCAATAAAACCTCAAAACCCATTGATCAACAACTTCCTAAAAACTGTCCTATCGGTGCTCGAGTTGGGCTTTTGAGGAATTCCTCAAATTTGTTACAGTTTTGATTACAGACAGAACGATACAACAAAGAACGGGATGACACAGAACGGTACAACAAAGAACGGGATGACACAGAACGGTACAACAAAGAACGGGATGACACAGAACGGTACAACAAAGAACGGGATGACACAGAACGATACAACAAAGAACGGGATGACACAGAACGATACAAAAAAGAACGGGATGACACAGAACGGTACAACAAAGAACGGGATGACACAGAACAGGACAATTCCGTAACCTGTTACCGCCAACTCGGCTAAACATGAAACAAAGAATCAACGTCATGAAAAAATCAATGGATTCTAAAATTATTTTACCATTGGCTCGAACCCTAAGAATCTAAACCATTTTTGGACCAAATTGTAGCCGCTTTAAGTGTAACAACCATAGCTAAATAATATTATTTCGGCCTTTACAATACGCTGATTACCACGCGCTTGATGATTGGTCTTACTCCTGATCCATATGCAATTAAGGGCATAGAGTTAAATAAACAAGGTATTTCACGATCAATATTATCACCACTTAATGGCCTTTTAAGGCCACTTAATACTGTTATTCCGCATGGATATTCGTAACTAGGAATTCCTTTTGTTTTCTTTTGGGAAACTAAAATAAAAAAATAAACTACTAGTAAATTAATAAACCACTGAACTTAACCAATTATCTCCCTCGCAAACATCTAATAATAAAGAACTGAAGTCGCGTATTTTTTTTAGGGAGTTATTAGAACGAAAATATTATTTTTTGAAGCTTTTGTTTTCTTTTCCTGCTCTTCACAAAACCCTAATTTGTGCCTCTCACTCTTAAAATTATTTTACGACTCTCCCGGTCAAGATACCACATGATATAGCCTGATGACGTTCGCTGCAAACAGAGCACTGAGATAAAATCTGATGACATGTCCACAAACCAGGGGTATTTTGCGATGGATTCGCACCCAGTCTCAGACCAGTTGTTTAACCATACTTAAGCCGTCTGAAGCGTCAAAATCATGGTTTAGTTCTATTTCTACTTGCTACCATACAATTAGCTGGATACCACGGAACTCTTTGTGGCTGGAAGTTGTGCAATAAATGTTGGAAAACTACAGATAATTTTCTCGTATTATATCTATGTAAATATTTTGAGTTTTAGTCAGTTTCTCATTAGCATTTTCACAATTGATTATGTAAGTGCAAGAAAAAAATTTTATCCTTCAACTTGAACATGTCGGTTGAGCAGTCGAAACGTCGTTGCTTTTTAACGTTAATTTTGGTAAAATGGTAAAATCCGTTTTTAAAAATTTGTTGGTATTCGAAAACTACAGAGGTTTTAGTAACTTAGCCCGATGGGATTAACTGAAATAAGGAATTTCACAACCCGTGAACCCATTTCCGCGTGTTCTATAAACATATGTAGTCGTAACACATCCTTGAAACACAAACTTAATGTAAACGATAACAAACGTCATTTTGTAACAGCGTCAAGTGCTTTTTCCTTGTAGAAATCTGGATAAAGAACTTCCTTTGTTTCCTTTAGGATCAAGTTCCTTTCTAACCTATCTTTTAAGAATTGAAAAAAACCCAGTCTAGAAAACCTTATGATGAAATAACTGATGTTGCAAACTACAGGAATTTATTTCGTAGCCCGCTTGGTCTACTCATCCTGGACTTAATCATACGTATATGATTTAGAGGCAAATTCAATGGCTGATGATGCCTATTTATTGCTATTTTGCTGAAAGAGCACAAATGTCCGGTAGATAAAGTCACACAATGAAGAGAGCGTTGAGGTGTCTTATTTTGTTTTGCTGAAAGGCATAACTAGGATATAATTAAACTCATTGTTATTTGGGGTAAATGGAACATAAATTAGTGATCCCTGAACAAACAGAAGTTTGTCTTCCTCCCTCTAAGAAATTAGAGAGCCAGTTATATATTGCATCGGTGAAGTCCATTTGTTGTTATATAAAACTAACTGCTCATGTGCACAGTCTTGAACAAGAAGAGTGAAGAAATTACTTTAAAATCAACACTCATATTTTTTCTTAAATTCAGCTTATGTCTATCTGCTCTTCTCCTTGTTATGATTTAAATGTCAGTACAGGGGCTTGCCTCAGTTATTTCAAAGAAAATGTTATAGATATTTAATCGTTTGTGTTGAATTTATGTTGCCTTACTTTCGAGAAACAGAAATTTATGTAAGAGTAATTCTAAAAACAGTTATCTTACTTGGAAGTCCGAGTTTTATGCTGATGAGCAAGTTTTAATGCAAAGGAACAGTGTTGAATTTCCTCTAATCGCTTAAAAAATAATCCTCGAAATTTGAGTCGAATAGATTTTGAAAATGAAACGTACATAAGGCGACCGAAGAGCTGAGAATCACAGTGAAAAATTCCGTCTCTAAAGCTTTTTTGGATCAAGGAGAGCTGTTGCAGACTCTTCTTTTGAATCGTGTTTAGGTAGGTAAATTTATTTTGGCATTTTCTTCCAGAAAAAGTCTTATGTTTCAATAACCGGTTGTAAAGTTTGAAAAATGTTGGAGCGTTAATACCTCCCAAGAAGTAGAAGATAGGATAGCCGTAGACACAGATAAATATAGTTAGAAAAAAAAACAACTTGTAAGTGGTCGAGATGTTTAATCTTTTTGGGTATGATCTCTTTTGCCTTGACATCGTTTTTGATATCATTAATGTTACTCGTGCCCATCGTTAAACGCGAGTCCTCTGGTGAACAAAATGATGTCTCACTGAAACAATCGAAAATCTCAGAGCAGACATCGGATACTCAGAGATATCTCGCTTCTGACTGATTAAGGACTAATACATAAATGGGTCATAGAACAGGGGATTTCCGTATTATACTCTCTCAAAATTAGGTAACTTATAAAATATTTGAAAGATTTTTAATTTGTTATTTCTAGTCTGTTGCGGTTAATCAGTTGAATAACCAATTGAGAGAAAACACAAGCATTTTTAAACTCGTTGGAAAAAAAAACATCATTCCCGCCAATAAATCACTGGAAAGGAATTCGCGTTCATGAAATTGGCCATACAGCATGAAAATGGCTTCAAGTATAGCTTGCTCAATATGCAGCTTTTTTAAAAGTAATCGTGGGTAAACGCCAAGGAAGCGCAAGGAGCGAAAAACGTGCGAGAGAAGGAACGCGGGAAAAAAAATAAAGCACCGTAGTACGTGCTGTTCCGCATCCAAAAACGACCCCTTGTCTCAACACACCTATTACATCCAATCACAGTGTTTAACACTGTTTACGTTACTTCTGAGAGCATTCATCAAAGAACTGGTGTACCAAAATAGAATAACCTACGTGAGCAATCGAAAATTTTTGTTTTCTTTCGTTTAGATACCGACCACATTCGCTCTTTTCTTACTTTTCATCCAAACGGTAAGGATTACACCATTTCCGCCGTTTTGATGGCCCAGTTCAACAGAAAGAAGACTTCGTCTATCGTGACCGTGACCAGGTCGGTGGCGGCTTTGAAGAAAGTAAAGCGTTACGTCGTGACATCAGCCCAAACGATCATCGTGACGGAAGCGGGAAGAACAGCTTGAATCGATTCCACCACCGTGTCATTCGCGATACCCATTCGTGCGTACATGTTACGGGAAGCAGATGTCAATAATGAAGGTTATCGGTGAGAGTTTTGAAAAATGATATTTGTTTACAAAAGAACTCACCCTCATCCTTTTAAACTTCATAAGTAATCAAAGTTGTGTGTATTTCTTAGCAGTGCCGTAGGACATGTAACATGATGATAAAAGCTGACTCACCGTAGTGATACGTTTTGTACAGAGATTCCAGATGAAAGCAGAAATGCTCTTTGGCTTGTACAGATTAACATCGATGTTGATTTTTAATCGTATACAAATAAAAATGTTTTTCTTAGTTTGTTTAGTGACGAGATGATTATCATTCTTCTTGTAACTTTTATTCTAAAATCAGCCGTCTATTCTCCTCAATTACCCAAAGGAGAGAGATTGAAGCAAAGAATGAATTCAAACAATCTCTTTCCCCATGCGGTGTACAACATTAGCACACTACTTCCATAGAGTCTTATACACCCCAAAATATCTCCTGTTGGCTTCAAAGATCCCGAAAAAATATAACTCCCTTGTGGCTTGACTAAAGCTCTCTGCCAAAGCTAGCCTTTCCGCTTTAAATGACCCTCGTACGCTGTGAGGGCACTGAGTTCTGCGATATCTAACTCCTGATAAACTGGATTTCCTTAGTCAAAGCCGATTTGGAAAACAACGTCCATGGTGATCATGAAGTAATACAAATGTACTATATTCGCGGTTTTGCGGGAAACTCTAATGGTTTTCGGTGAAACGATTCAACAGGAAGTCTACCTACCTATTAAGCCGGATGTTAAACTTAACGAGGGCAGATATGCTTAAAATTAGGCAACAATAAAGAATTTGCACTTTTGTTGGCGTTACGGTTCTGATGACTAAAAATAAGCTGGCTTATCAACAAGGCCTAAGATGGCGATATGTTATCTGTATTCAGTTCATTCATCGATCTCTATTTAATTCGTGGAGGAATTTTTTTTTCGAGTTTACATGGTCTCATATGAACACTTGAGGAAAATCTGTGTACCTTTCAAGTTGTGATATGGAGAACATGAACAGTTGGTCTTCGCTATTTCTGACCTTGGCTTAAATTTTGGTCTTTACGCCTCCCTTAATACATTGCAGAGACCAAAAGCCGTTGAAAACCGGTTAATACAAAAAAATGATGCACCAATGCCAGAGGGAACCCAGAGGATAAAAAAGAGGAGTAAACAGAAAGTAAATTGCGAAATTAAAAATGAATCAATCACTTTTCTGATAATATTGAAAGATATCAGGCCATCAACTTAAACGCTCAAAGGATCCTCTTTAAATTTATGAAAACTTAAAATGAATGGTAGTATTTATTTGGGGTGACGTACAACTAACAACTCTAAATGAACTAGAGAGAAACAAAGATGATTAATTATGGCGAGGATCAGAATAGAATCAAAGAAATGTCGATCAAATGTTTTTCCAAGATGCAAAACCCGTAGCCGGTAGACCGGAAATTTCTGGCGGTCATCTCGTAAACAAATAACTGTAACTTAAACCATTGAAAGATAAACAATGGGTGACGTTACTATTCACCCCCATTACTATACCTAATGTTTTTAAGGTGCTAACTCTCCACGAATGCTGCACTTCGAAATAAGCTTGTTATCGTTCATTCGAAATCTCGACAAACTTGAAAGTACATCTGAAAAGATCAAGTTTATTGCGTAGTCTGATCATCAGGGCGAGGGTTGTCCTGGTAGATGGATTGCTGTAGGTGACAAAGTTAGACGTTTTTTAACTTCCTTAGCGGAAGTTAGAAGTCATGACTCTGTTTATCACTTCCTCCCAAGTTTTCGAAACAGTCAGCATCACCATTCCTTTTCAGGAGCACACTATGCCGGTCGAGGCGATCACGATTTACAATGGCTGTTGTTTACGATTAAGATATAATTTATTTGATTTGTTCAAAAGGTAAATCAGCATAACTTATGTCTATAACGACTACATATATCACATAATCAATAGTCACGATGGGCGAGCTCAGAAACGGCCCTGTGCAATGGTTTCAAAAATTGCGTCACGCCGCGCACATGCAATTCGAAGCAATTGTACAAGAACCACTTGGACCAAAAACGATTTTGAAATTTTTCTTGCATTTCGGTGGAATATTTCCCGGTGAATAACAACCAACACTATGCTTCTTGCAATGAACCTCAATGATATATCTTTCAAGACAATGATTCCACTTTCGGAATCTCTTTTCCTCGCAGGGGTTCAGTGAGCGAGAAACTCGTGAGAGGAGAGGATGGTTTTCTGTACTGCTCCTTTGCCTATCTTCTTCGTGCAGTTCAAGTAAAGAAGACAGTTTATCGGACAGCGCACCTGTAGATTCACTGCCATTCTTTAGATCTACTAAAGCCTGGTTTTCTGGCAACTCAGGGACTCTAACAGGACTTGTAGAGAAGGAAACTTTGTACCAATTGATAGGCTGCGATGGACTGAGGTAAAGAAGGAAAATTTTGATCTACAAGTATGAAAGCAATTTTATCAACATTCCTTTTCTGCAAAATTGTACCGAAAATGAAAAGCTTCATTTAAGTACTAATGTCAGTGCGTTCAGAAAACATAGGACTCATTCCACAATTTATTCAGTGATTCAACGAAAATGGTCAGAACGTACCTGGTTGGATCCACCGTTCAATTCTTAAGGACTCTTTTCGTTTGTCTATTTTCAAATTGCAAGAGATAAAAGAGTGGTACTACTCATAAGAAAAAAAACACTTGCTTGTATATGATGTTAAACATATGAATACCAGGAAAGGAAATATTTCAAGCCGAGAGCTTATCTCTTGTTCAAGCACACCGGCCAAAATCACTCGACCACGTTCCCTAAACAAAATTGTCTAGCTTCAAATGAGCCATAAACCGACATTTCTTGTAACTAAAATGAATTTAGCTATAAGTATAGTTTGAACAATTGGAAAACCCACCATAAAGATAGTTTTAAAATCCATTCTTCTCTCCTCTTCGTCGACGTGAAGGTGTTCTGTTCTTCTATTAGTCCTCTGAAACTTGCTAGTCTCCAGGCTTTTATACTTGGTGTAAATTGTCGGAACCTGTTTGGTTATTGAATTTTTCTCGCCTGCTCTGCCTTCGATGCCGGTTGGTATGGAGATCGTTAACAGTGATCGTAATGTGTTCGCACAAATTCGGTTGAATAATCCGATGGTAATCTCTGAGGTGGGAACTTGAAACTGGACCGTACCGTCGATGTGATTAGGCTGCACGCTCGTTTTGTTTAGCAGTGTTGGCTGCAAAAATACGGCTTATATAGATTCAGAACAGCACAGGAAGACTATTTTAGCAATCATGGAGATGTAAATGATAACTCAAAGAATCTCAGTTTACCATCGGCCTAACAGCAGTGCTAGCACTGGGCGAGGCGGAACCAGATCGGCTCACGCCTAGAGGAGCTTTTAAAAAGTGACCCACAGCAAGAGGGCCAAGAGGACCCGGTGCAATTTGTTTGCATCGCGTACGGGTTTTACATGGTGCATTCCCAGAGATAAATGTCAATAGACGCTGATATTGATGTACAGGCAGTGTTCCCCCACTTGATGTATTTTTCAACAAATGTGTGCAAGTTACTAATGTTTCTTTCAACATGATGTTCACCAACAAGTACAAATGTTACAGCAAAAAAAAAATTGTACACACTTGGTTCAATTTCATTTAATTAAAAGAAGAAAGATCTCGAAATTCTCAGTTGGAAGCCACTGAGACAGAAACCCAAGTTTTTGCAGTACAAACAGTTTCCATTGATGGCCTCAAGCGTTAATCTTTCTGAAAATCTCTGTCTAATTCCCATGGACATGTGGTTTATGATCAGGTTTGACGTTTCCGTACGTCTTCTGCCCTCTATATTGCTGAGGCAATCCTAAGTGCACGTCTCCTTGCAAAGGACAACTGACGTGGTTCCGGTTGCTTTATTCAAACTCTCCCAAACTGCGGAAAACTAATTGTGGAAGAAAGCAATCTACTTCTTTCCTGGCTCGTGGCATAGTTTTTGCTAGCCACCTCTGCAACCGCAATTATCGAAAAAAACCAAGGAATATTTATCCCTAAAGCTTCCTCTGTGGCCACACAAGAGCAAATAAGACATTTCACTTTTCATGTTGTACTCAGGTGACTTTCAAATCAAAGACAAAACGACTCGATTCCACCAGAAAAAAAATGTTACCGAAATTAAAAACTTGAAGTTATAATATCTCACTCTCAGTATTCTTTATTATCTTTTTCTGTCTGTAATGTAAAATTGTAGCTGTCTGTTAGCATGAAATGGAAGCGCCTCAAATTTTATCAATGGACCGTGGCTTATTTGTTAAATTTATGTCCCGTTTCTCATCAATCCGGACAACAGCTTTCATGATTCACTTGACCCGAAACCCAAGACCGTAGATATTTCTTCTTGCAGCTCTACTGACACACGAAAGAGTTCGCCGTGAAGGAGGCTCTTTTTTCGATCATTGTATTAATAATTAATACTTTTTGCTTGAAGCAGATCGTCTTTGTCTGACGCTATTTGTGATGCGCATGGGAATGTGTAGGAAAAATTCACCAGAGTTCCGTTTAGCTGTAGTGTTAGCCTATTCACATGATTCTTTGCATAACGGATAGTTTTAGTGAAGTGACTTTCTCGAGGAAACTTACTGACTTGGAAGTTGAAAGGGTCATACGAAGTGAAATCCCATTTTTGTTGACATTAAGACTAGCACTCAAAAATAATCAGCTGGTGGAAGTGTCCAGAAGATCGTTACAGCCTTCGTCTACGCTTACCAACCTTCAGGTTGGTCTAGGTAATCACTAAATTAATACATGATACTTGGACTTCTCCTGCAAAGTTTGGAAGACAACTCGTCGCCTTCAGCCTTCTAGCCAATGATTGTTGACCCAAGGAATGCAGCCATGTCGAAACTTTATCCTCCATTGACAAAACGACCCCCAAAGCGTGTTCTGATCTATTTAAACATACGACTTTGCGACAACGCTCATCCTAGCGGTATGCAGGAAGTTTGTTACTAAAGAACCCTTAGGGTTGAAATCTTCGAGGGAGACTCTATTTTTATCTTAGTCTCGCATTAGTGTCAAATGAAAAGCATTTGTTATTCAGAACTACTTTGTTTATTTGTTTCTCTAGTTCTGCTACTGCTGAACAGTTGCACCTACGACACAGTTGTTGGTCCCTGCAGGTTAAATGACAACGTTTATTTCATTGCCTCGGTTCCCAAAAATCGACCACAAAATACTCTCGGCACGATCAAAAACGTGATAAATTTTCCAAGGTATGTCGAGATTCAAGTTGCTTTTGCTTTAAGTTAGGCAGTTGTAGTAACCCAGCCGTTAAAAGCCTCGCACATTGACCAGGTAAGTTCGTTTAATTTAGTTCAAAGTAAATATCGGTCTAAACAAGGTTCCGCCACAGTTCTAATTTGTAGCATCCCTCTCAAGCGAGCAAAATAACGAGTAGTTTCTTTGCTCATTTCCACATATTGTTGCACCTGAACAAACACTTCCTGTGTGATACAACACAAGGCGTTAGTTTGTCATGTTTATCCGTAGTTCCTTACATTGCGCCCACTCGACGTTTGCGTGTTTTGAACTTTGCGTGGGTGACGCGGAACTGCGGGACGTGATATAAATTTGGCTTATGATCAGGTACCATAGCAACCAGATTGTAAACAAAGGGAAGAAGGGAAAGTTTACCACAAAAAGGGAAGTTTACCACGTAGTGGTAAACTTTTTTTCTGCTTGCTGCTTGTAGGAATTTTTCCTATGACCAATCATTTCTGCCATATAATGAAACTGGAAATGAAAAAGGCAGAACCCGAAATTGTGGTTATACGGCTTCAATGTGGCGTTGTCAAAACCTTACTGCATGAAGCTACGTTTGGAATTGTCCTGAAGTGACCTTCAATATTTTTGCTTCAGTATGTCAAAGATGATCGATTTTTTCTTTACAGGAAGATCATAAAGACTACTCAGTCAATTTGGAGGCCATACAAGTTGACAACATTCGAGGAAAACTGTACGCAGGCCATACATCCTTCTCAGAGGTGCGTAATCAAGCCTATATGCACAGCAGTAGGCAAGGAAAATGTTTACACTTTTTCCGACAATTGCCTTAATAGGATAAAACATAGATCACACAGTTGGACATGAAAGACATCAGCCAAAAACCTGAGTGGAACTGTTACATAATAGGAGCAAATATAAATCTGTTCATGCCAGTGTCACAATGTTGCTTCACAAGCTGAAATCGAGAGCTTGCATTCAAGTTTCTAAAAATATTGCAAGGATACTACCTACTACCGATTAAGTAATATTGATCACACAGCAAAACATTGTACCGTAAAAGATTAATGTTGGGATATTTCTAAGCAGACGAAACATATTTCATCTTGGGTTACAATTTGGATTTTAAACCTAGAATTGACGTAAATGGAATTGCCAGATTGCATGTATATTTTGGCTAACTTAAAAATGGTTTTAATTTCAACGTGTGATTTTATTGTCAGTTTCGAGCCCTTTCCAATCTATTGGAATAGTGCAGTTTATCATGAATCGATAACTAGAAAAGGCTTGAAGTATTTAGAATTGTATAATCAACTAATGAGAACACAAGGACAGCATTGAATTGTTGCCTGATAGGAACAGTTTTTATAAAAACGCAATTGCTTTTGAGCTTTGGTTGGGATTTACCCTGATAAGTTTGGTTTCTCAAGCTCCCAATCAGTACAATGTAGATTCGAATACAAAAGTGCGGTTTTTTCTCAGAGAAATCATGGCTAGAAATCGAGGTCAGTCAGCGGCTGATGTCGCGGACGCAACACGAGCTGCGTTTCACCTTACTGCGTCTGCGCATCCCACTAAAATCAAACATCAAAAGATGTCGGAATTTACTTTTTACAAAGCGCTCGATAGGCTTAGCACAGCCGATTTTCTTTCCGAGATATTGCTTGGGAAGCTGTTAAAATCTTGTCCAAGTAAGAAGCTTACTATTTTGTTTTTCAAGTCAAATTATTTCCGCGCCAATGCTGCAATCTATGTCAATCTTTGAGCCTTCAGAAGCTGCCCTGTAGCGGTATTGTCCATAACAGGCTAGGTTAATATGTTTTTACAAAATGGCGATCGAAGAGTTCTTTGATATGTTTTCAGATCTTATAATTTTAGTTTTTGAGTCAACGTCTCGACTGGGAACAAGACCCATAAGAAAAAAAATTTTTTGGACTTTTGGAAGTCGTTTGGCAGCGTGGATTCACACTTTTATGACTTCAAATAGCCTTCAAGTAGAAGGTTGGCTTTCGAAGAGATCGAACAGACGTTGGCAATTGATAAAACAATCCTTGTTGTGGCTGCAGGAGAAGCTTTAGCTGACCAACATAAGCCATTTTAAGAAACTTAGGGCACCAAAAAGGTTTAAAGTTTCTTCGACTGGGGCAGATCGTAGCGAAATCGTAAGAGTTTGAGAACGGAGGTGAGTGATCTGGACACTCTTCTAATACATTTCAGACGAGGGCATTTTTAGTACACGCTTCCAGAAAATTACTGTGTCTGATTTTCAAAATTTTCCCACAGAAAGCCTTATGCAGCCGCCATATTTAAACTCCGTAATTTGTCTTTTATGCGCATGCTTAGCCGCCACGATGTCTTCGATTTCTAGCCAGGTCTATTCCAGAATTTTTCAATATTATGATGAGGACATCAAGATTAAGTTATCAAATTATTGATTTATTATGAGCTTCTTCTACAGGATATAAAAGCATAATCTCGAGTAGAGCCGGTGAAATCGGGTGCTAGTTCCATTATTAATAAAGACTTTTTAGAATAATATAACACCACTTTAGAACAGAGCTGCTGATCTGTAAGAAAGTTTTCGTTTTTACCATTGCAAAGGATCATGCATGATTTCAAACATTACCACATGTGTATTTTTAGCTCTTTCCAATCGTTGCAGATATAATTAAGATTTCATCTCTTGAGTTAAATATACATTTCGAGTGGTTGAGCACAAAATGAGAACATTAGAATAAAATGTAAATTTAATATCATGAGAAACATTGTCCATTCTTAGGAACAGAGCAAAGAATTGTCGACTTGTAGATTGGATAAATAATTTGTGGTGGTCTTCATCCAATCCATAATAAATAGAGATTTTGAACGTGAAACAGTGAAATTCAGTGCTAGCAAAAATGTTAGAAATATTCTGAATAAAAATTAGACGCCATGAATAATGATATCGTAGGAATGATTCCATTTAAAGATTTTGATTGTAAACCATTCGGTATATTTCTTTGATAAGCGCAACGTTATTACCTCGTTCAAGAGTGAAATTCAAACAAATATCCTCTGTAAGATTATTGTCCGTTGCCTTCCTTATGAGTGAGGAATGGTTAAGTCGTTAAACAATATAAGTCCACCCTACACTTAGGATCTTTCGTGTCTTAAACAAGCCTCTAATTATGCTCTTCGCTTTTCAACACAATCTCTTCTGTTCGCTCCAACAGTCAACTGCTTTACGCTTAGAGATCGCGTCTTCGCACATGTTGCTCGTGTCCTATAGAACCTGTAGCAATTATCGATTAGACAACTTAAAACGTTTCTTTTTAAGAAAGCTTTGAGCTCAGAAATTTGAAGTAAAAAGCGCTTTTGGATGTGCACATAGTATAAGTGCTACACGTGCATCTTACGTATACCAATGTGAGTAAGGGATATTCAAACTTTGCGTGGTTGCTCCTGGTGGAAATATGCTGTTTAAGAACATATACGACATTTTTTAAAGACATGTTTCGACAGTTCTTCTGCCATCTTCAGTTCTGAATTATACAAAGCACAAAGTTGAGTTGAAAGTGTATAACCAAATGCTCATGGGACAAAACCGACAATAGAAATATGTTAGCTGTTTAAGGGAAGTTGTTACAAGCATAACATTTATACTGTTTTTAGTTCCTTCCTTTAGACCACTGGGCATGTTTTGAAAATGAGTGGACAATTTTTGCTAAACGAAAAAGGGAGTAAAATAATAATACCACCGGAAACACAGTCGGGTACGGTGTTAAGGAGAAACGTCATGCTAGATAGATATGTTATCACTGCAAGGGAGAAAAATTTTTTTTTTATCTATGGTAAACAAATTAAAGGGAGCGACAAAGGCAAACATCTGGCAGGAAAGAATAAATGAGAAATGTAGTATAATAATAAAACTATCAAAGAACGTGACTAACAGAGTGAATCAATTGGCATTTAAATTATCCGACGGCAAGCTTGAAAGGTCCAGGCGAAATTTTTCTAAACTTTACAAACCGTGCAGCAGAGTTGGGGTTGCTTTTGTTGGGGAGTTAGTGCCAGTTTTTAAATAGCTGGACGACTCTTCTTATTTTGCCTCGATTGGCCAAAGTTTCATTAATCTCCGCGTGTAGTGACTGGAGCTATGAAGCAAATCGATTTATCTAGTAGCGTCAACTAGGTAACCAATTCACACAAACCTGACGACTGCAAGTTGATAGATCGATTGCCACGTGAAAATATCTGAAAATAGTTACACTAAGTGTAGATGACGCGGGAACCGTCAAAACTTAAGAAGTATTTCGCGAAAAGGAAGGGCCACCAAAGTGATGGCAAAGATTTAGAGAACCTGGAAGTAGGGTTGATACTGTGTTAACATCTTCGTATGTAAATTACATGCGCTCATTTTCGTAACGATTATAACATAAATAAAATGCGCGTAAATCTCAGTTATGCGAATTCGTCAAGTAATCCGAGTGTGCTCGAATCCGTTTAGAACTATCCTCGCGTCAGTGACTCACGATGATGAATGCACCGAAAATTGCACGAAGTTCCGTCGATTTACTTGGCCTAGTGTGATAGTCAGGACAAGCAGTTGTACTCGTCGGGGTTTAAACATGAAAATAACGCAATGGCAAATAACTTCGAAACCTCGTCATAGAACAAAATATTCCAATGCGAAAACGTTTTTAACTAAAAGTTATCTGAAGCAAGATCTTGTGCAAGCATTGAAACTAGAAAATATTCAGCATAAACAATGCATCTCAGAGTCTTAATGGTCTCACCTTCGAGTTTGGCAATTATTGCTATCAATGTAATTGGTAAAGTCAGGTGAATTAATTTATTTCAAAAGTTTTTTTTTCCCACATTTACAACCGACAGTGATTATCTCTCCACATTGTGTAGTCCTCATCTCTGGAACACAAAACCGGGCTTGATTTTCGTGACAAGCTGCCTGACCGGATGAGAAGCAATCGAATACAAGTTTTAACTCGTTGCATACAACCTTCTGTCGCATAGAGCTGACACAAGACCGACGTCTTTTAAACAACTCGCTAAGTTGAATATACTTTGAAATCTCTGGCTCTTTATTTCCCGTTCCCTCGCTGGGAAGATCCTCGTCCACTTGCTCGTCACCTAAGGCGTCAGCAGGCACACCGGTCAGCAGTAACTCGTCGTTACTTATATCTCCCATTGCCATGGTAACTTGAAGAACAAAGGAAATCAGAACCACCTGTCGTTGGTGAAGGTAAGTGTGCTTTAGTGAGCATGCGCTTATAAGAATTAAAAATTGTGAAGGAAAATTTATTGCATAAGTTTGATTGTTGTTGTAATTTGTTTTCAGCCGAAAATATGCACAGAAGTCAACAATAGTTCCAGGACATTTATGATTAGGCTTTTGGCAACGTGTAAAACGAATTTCGTCCATAGATTTAGCCTAGCATTTTTAGTGCCTAACAATCTAAAAATTGGCATTAATTAACATAAAACATGTGTAGCGAAAAGACTGGTCCATCTTTATCTTTAAACATTGTCAGTTTGACTACCTTCAGAAAGCTTAAAAAAAAATTTCTTGAATTCATCCAAATTAACAAAGCCATAGAATTTGGCGGTCTACCTCGTAACTAAGGAAATTACTGTAATAAAATCTAAACTTGTTATAACAACAAGAATAAGAGGGATTCGTTTTTTGTTCACTGAAATTGTTGCGAAGCCCCTAAAAACTGTGTAACGAAAAAGTTTCTTTTTTTTCGCCTTCGTATAAGTGCCCCTGACATTGAACGATTTCCCTATAAAATGACGACCGAAAAACCAACCGAAAGTAAAATTAACAAGTAGAGGGCAAATAGCTGATACTTACGTGAGCTAAGAAGCGAAGCATTTCGATATTACGTTTCCTCACAGTTGTCTTTTCCGTCGGCCGAAAGACACTGGCGTTCAGTTGCGTTCAGCTCCTTTTAATATTTGTTTGGAGTAAAACCAGGTGGTTCTTAAGAGCTTTTGTTCTCACTTTCTGGAGAAGTTTTTCAGAGAGCAACTCTTCAGGGTTACTTAGGATTGCGAAAGCGTGATCTACATATCACAGATGATGATATCTTGGCCTTTCATAGCTTAAATTTAGCTTTTTTAAAAGCTGAAAGTTTTCCTTGTCGATTTAAGGAAGTTAAGGAAGTGCTAAATTAACTAGTGAGGACAGATGGTTAAGGGTGACATACTTGATTCAACTATTGGTAAATATGACAATAACTAAACTATATCAGTAATAAAAATTTGCCATGTAATTCTAGTAATTTTGTGCCTTACTGAAACATTTTCTCGATTCCAATTCATCGCTACTTCCTTTCCAGGTCGGTCGATTTGCGTTTTTTTCTGTTTCTAAACTTAGTGGAAGCCATAATGCATTAGTTCCCACATTTGTGGGTAATTTACACGCTTAAAGGATCCTATTTAAAATGTCATGGTAGCCACGTCAGCCGCACGAAAGATGTTAAACCTCTTTTTTTTTTTTAATCAAATTTTTTTCAATGAGGTAAAAAGTGCAGTCTCCTGCCGTGCACATTCAAGAGGTTTCCATATTTATTCTAAATATAACTTCGGAAGTTTCTGTGTGCGTAAACTCATATTTAATCTAAACAGTATGAGTAGAAAGTTTTCCAATGATCGGTACCTTTCTTTCGAAGTGTCTATCTTAGTGAAAGATGAAACTGCATTTGTGTATTCTAATGTGGCTGATGGATATTGAATAAACTTATGAAATATTATGAAATAAAATTAGTTCATGACATTCTGACGTGCGCTATCCCTTTCAGGTTTTTGAGGAAGTTGTATTTCCTTTATCAAATTTTCCGCAACAGAGAAATAGTACACAGTTTTTACTCCGCAGTGTTACAATATCGGATTAAAAACTGGATTTAAAATTGTGAAAAGTCGTCAGAAAGAACGAGAAAAAAACCAAACTGAATTAAACATGAGGCGGCAATTTAAACTCCGTTTGCGTCGTTGTTAAGTTCAAATAAAATGTCAATACTTGGGAAGTTTAAAATTAGCTTACTCAAGCATCTTAGTGGTGGTAGCTTTGAAAGGGGCAAATCCCTGATAATTGCTTTGTTCAAAGACTGCTTTTAGCCAAACTCTCCAAGCATCGATTATTGAAAATTCGACCACCTTTCAAAAACTGAGTTACATTCCGTAAAATTACTGATCAAATAAGCATTCGCGTGTTTAGAAAATGGTCTGAAAATTTAGTATTTTAGTTCGAAAATTTGCACTGATATAGGAAGTTGTTGCAATCGGATGATATACAATTTGCTCGTGTTGATCAACTTATTTGCTTTTCGAACTAATTTGCTAATTTGGGAATATTTAGGCATTTTAATGAGATACTAATGTACATCTCACTATAAGTTCCATTCATCAGCTTGATGTCAAACATAGTAGATTCATTTGACGATACAGCCTGCATGTGTCCAGAATAAATGAATAGATAATTTAGTTTTTCAAAAGTAAATAAATTGACCTATGAACCTTCCTGTTTTTAGTCTAAGATTCAAGTTGGAAAAATTTTCATATACTTGTGAAATATCAGTTTGGGGTTGGTATGGCACCAAATTCTGAATTTAGAACGGTGTCTGCCGCGACACAAAGCCTAGACGAAACGTCTCTGAATAACATCCGCGGACGTTGCTTTTATTTTTCAAGGGCTCTAAGATGCATGTGAATTAAACACCAGCAAATTGAAGACTAATGTGTTTAGAGCTTGAAAAAAGATCTCTCCACCTGTTTCCCGTGGTTGCAGATGCATTATATATAAGCTTAACATAAATTTAAAATACCCAATACTCATTCATTTATGATGATAAAATTAGGGCTGAATTGCGGTTGATATTGTGGAAAGTGTACGGTTGGGATCGTCCTCACAAGTGAAGTGATAAAAAAAAGTAACCGAGGAATTCAGAATTGCACATAACATCATTAAAAAGATAAATATGATTAAATTATTCAAAGAACGTTTTTTTTTAAAGAAATTTAATTAGAAATTAATTGAAATTCGAAAAAAAATTTCTACCAGACATATATCATATTTCCTTTTTATAAGTGATCCATCCATCTTTCCTATCCTGTGAGTGTCACATTCGGGCTAGAAGTTGAAGATGGTTTTTACACAAACGGGTTGCGAAATCGCTCTCATACCATCGCCAGCCTGTCTCAGTGTGTGTTGTCGCCCACACGTTGCTACTTAACCCATATTACATCCTAATTTCTCATGCTTATCTTCAAACTGTTCTCTATGTATTTCCTTTGATACTGGTAAGGGGAACTATTTTAATAACGAGAGTTTCTTTAATCGGTGATCATTTCCTTTACTCTCATTATCTTAATGTTTAATTCAAGGGCGATTCTGAAAGGCGAAAATAAATGCTAGTCACTCTTAGGCCGCGGGCTAGAGGGTTTATCCTCATCGTCCCCGTTACAACCTAACACAAGTGACAAAAGCATGTTTAACTTTAAAGACTGCAAGTATTAATCACTAGTCGTAAACTGAGCACCATGGAGTAGTAAAGGCGACAACGGTATAACAGAGTGAAAAACTCAAAGACAAAGAGCAACTGTAGACAGCTGTTTCTACAGGGCTAGATCGCGTAAGTACGGTGAAGCAGCAGGAAACACAGCAACCAGCGCGTAGTCTAATCCGAACCCTCTCAATTCCTGCATATACCGTCAGTTGTATCGTTTGAAAGAAACCACACACAGGGGAAGTTACATTTCAGTCCAAACCAGTCTTAAAGAGATCATATACCGTTCTTCGTCAAAGCCTAGCCTCCCTACCCCTATCCCCCACCCCAGTCAATCTTAGGAAGTCGTCGTTCGTATCACTTTAGCACCTGCTCACCTGAATGCATCATTGCTTCTGAACGTTTTACTAGAGCAAATCAGTATCGAAGCATTTTTAAGTCAGTTCCAAATCATTATAATCATAACAAATAACGCAGTACACGCTTGTCTGCCTATGCATTCTTATGTTGTTACTTGAGGCAAAATTTGATTGGCTGAAGGGCTGAAGGTGATGTTGCGCTTGGACAGGAAGAGTTTAAAGACGGGTACTAATACCAATAAACTTGAATCCTTTCCACTTGCTTTACTAAACTCTCAGTGTTGATGGTTTAGAGATTCCAAATCAAATGAAAAATGAAATAAAATTTTTACTCTGTTACCGAGGCGTTTGTACGCACATGGCGGCAGTCAAAATATCAACACATAGCCATTATTGGATTCTGAAGACATTGAAGTTAACTCAAAACCAGACTCTTTTGGTCAGTGAGTAGCAACTCTACCAGTTCCTTGTATGAAGTTGGGCTTCAGATATAACATTCATATCCCATCTTATGGGGAGTTCTTGGTGCCTTTTTTTGATCTAGAAGAGAAACCCTCCAAAGGAATAGACTACTAATGCAAAATATTAAGGGAATTTAACCAAATTGCACTTTTATTACAAGTGCAGAGGTGCTTCAATAATGGCATTTTTGCTGAAGAAAAAGATACAACCTTAAAAATTAGATAACACATTTTTTTCTAATTAGTGCGCGTTACATTTTGATGCTTTGAGTTCTTAACGATCCAAATAAAAGAAGAAAATTGTTATTGCTTGGCTAAACACGTAGGGTAAGTCGTTACCAGACTATTACCAGTCGCCAATATGTATCATGTATTGATTACTTCCTGTTCCAACACAACAGACTTATAACCTCACGTATATGCACTTAAAACACCAATTACGAAGTGCAAAATCAGGCCAACTTACGTTGTTTTACCAGAATTAGGGTTGTAAAATAAAAATGGAATTTACATCACAACATTTTACGAATTGCAACATTTCTTGCCAATTTCATACCTAGAGGCTTTTTATTGAGAACAGGTAACCAATATAAAACGTCGAGAGAGGAAATGTTTCGGTTGGATACGTTAAAATTCGGCTTAAAAAAAGGTTTAAAAACCTGCAGGCCCAAAATTGGCAGGAGAAACATTGGCTGTGCATATATTTACTCAATCAAATCTCTCCTGCTTTTCACTGTTCTCTATTGGTGGCAATCTAATCGTAAGATTGCTCAACTTAATTTTGTCGAAATCTTCACTTCCTATACCCTTTAAATTTCTATTACTCTTGACATGATCTGAACGCTCTGCCCCATGCCTTTTTGCTTTGTGTCTTTCGAGCTTAGGTAGTCTTACGTCGTTGTTCTTAACAGGCCTACACTGTCTTTCAAATTTCTCCTCTAAATCGGATTTGCGTAATGGAGGAAAATTTTTCCTTTTTTCCTGTCCTTCTGTTTGCCTCAATTCCATCTCCAAAGCTTTAACATCAGAGCTCACCAGGCGAAAATTTCGTTCCATTTCTTGACTCCAAATGTGAACTCGTTTCTCAAAACTTCTAGTAAGACCACGGTTTTTTATTTTGGCGAACTTGGCGGCAAAAACAATATGCCGATTTGGTCTCATCGACAAAATGTATTGATCCCTTTGGAGAGCTTCTTGTCGAAGTCTTTCGTGCTTTTCCTGTTTTGTTTCGTTTCCTTCGTCCAAAATAGTTGGAGAAATATTCAACGTAATTCTATCTACTTGCGCCCTCAATCTCTCCAATATCCTTTCAAAGTCGGCTTGTGTTGGCTTATAGAAAGTCCGAGCAGCTTCATTTTCCAAATTTTGCTCCATTTTGAGTTTAACAGTCGCCATTGAAACTCGCGAATATTTTGCGTGTATGTTTTTTTTTCTCACGGTCGTCGTGTTCTAGCGAAGAGTGAGGATCATCGTTACGTTCATCGAACGCCGCGATCTTCTAAAATTCATTTTGGAGAGATAAAAGCTAGACGAAACGAACCTCGCTGACTCTGTTTACGTTAACTTCTCTCACCAGAATATAAGGGTTGACACGGCAACGCTAAAAAATCGGCAGGTGGATGCAAAGTTTTCAAACAATTTCAAAGTTCCTACGTTGAATAATTCAAAAACTGTTTGTTGAATGGTTGTTCTAAATAGTTACTTCATCCTAAATAGGCTACATCTATTGAAAAAAAGGACTTTGGAGCGAAACAATCCAAACTGAAGGGGAAATAATTGAAGTTGAAATGATCTCAGTGTGTATGAAAGTGAGACAATTTTCAAATTTACATACATCAGACTTAGTGAAGAAGCGACTCAAGTAAATTGGTTTTGGTTCTAGAATTGTCATTATCAATAATTGAAAGCAAACAAAAGAACTCTAACAGACAAAAGATAATGAAAAACAAGCGACACACATTGTATGCTATTCTTTTCCCGACAGATTTTCTATGAAATATTATCAAAATATTAAGCTAAATCTATCTGCACGATGTCTAAGTTTTCATGAAGTCATTTGATTCGTCCAGCTCTAATATTGGTTTTCTTAATGGTCATTGTATTTTAATACAAGATGGAAGCGCTGTTAAAACAACACTTCCATCTTCTAGTTAATTATCGAGCTTGAGACAAGAGCTTATTAATAATAGAAAAGGATAAATGGCTTTATTTAAAGGCGATAACCAACTTCGTTTGCATGTTGTGTGATAAATTTCCTCGTCAATAAATGAACGTCACCAACTGATTCGTTGGTTGAAACTTAATTGCCATGAAACAGAATCTGTCGTAAGAGGGGTTTTTAAGCAGTTGGCAAGAATCCATGATTTTGTCATTGAAAGGAGAAGATAGTCTCTCAGCAATTAGCATGGTTAACAAGGATTCATTTTGCCACCGATCAAAGATGTTATCCGGCTTCTCAGGAGGAAGTTTTATATAATGAGTCGTTTATCCAAACTTTGTCATGTTTTGTTAAGTTATTTTATCGCTGAATAAGAATTATATAAAATTAAATCAAATTATAACTCATCTGCAGCACTCTCCTCACGGGTCGCGAATCTCCAATAGGAGTCAGATGGTATCCAAGGTTTGAAAAAAAAAATACGAAAGAAGCGGGACGAGAGGGTGGGGGGGGGGGGGAACCGTCCATCCGAAAGCTGACGGCGGAGGAGCATAGAGAGCTGAAGAGAACGCTAACTCTCGATGATAAGCAGGCTGAAAGATGAGTACGCCATGAATCGAAACGATCAGCCGGCGCGTAAAAGGAGTGATGTATTTCGAAGATTTTGAATGAAACTAAATTTACTACAGGCAGGAGCCCATTACTTGTGATAGGCTCTTGCTGCAGGTCAGTAGGAGCCAATTTTGAACTGAGGAGACACTATAGATAGCACAGATGTAGGTGTTTAATGATGGGCCGAGGGAGCATTCTTAAATAACCTTAATAATTCCTGACTGGTAAGTCTTGCTTTAATTATTTTTTTTTTTCAAAAAGGTGGAGAGGGGGGCTTCCCCCTTCTTCTACGGCCCTGTACTGAATCGTAGCAGGAGTGAATTGCGAGCGACATCAATTCAAAATACCTCACAAATAATCACTAAGTCAGACCTATTCATAATCGCACCTATATAGGCAGAGCAACACGAACTCTCGCTTTGATTGATATCCTAGTAAAATTAATGAACGAAATTTTAAAAATTGTTAAACACACATTCTTACTTGGAGCCATTAGTTTCATATCAACTTTATACAGAGTATTTATTAACCTCCTTTCAGGAACCACGTCGCGTGGTGAATGGTTTTGACATAAACACAAAAATATCTTGTCTCAATTCAAAATCAATTGTAAGCTTTCATACAAAAATATTAAAGAAAATCAGTTTTGTCTCATCAACTGTTAACTTCTTGACCGCAGCTTGCGATCCATAGAGTCAAATTCAAATCATGATAAATCTGCTTTTCACTATAGTTTATCATTTCCAAAACATGACAAAAGCATTGAAACTGACATTTCCTAGAATAGCTAGTACGAAACATTGTATGGCTTCTCTAAGTTTTGTATATCAAATAGACATCTTCAAAAATTGCGGGCCCTATTGCCATTTTTTTCACATTTACATAAACTAGCCTTTCTGGTATCGGCAACATGTTTAAAAACAGTAAAATGTATTCTCAAAAGCGAGGCAAAGATAGCTTATTTGCATGTAAATTTAAGAGTAAAATTCATGCCCACCATTATGAAAGACGTATGAAAAATAGAAATTGTTGTTATCAAGTTGGTGTTGTTCTATTTTGGGGGTGGGGGTCAGTCGGGAGGGGGGAGGAGGGTGATTCGGTAATATCTGAGTCAGTGATTCTATTTGTGTTGCTCATGATTGACAGTTCAACCCAGCGGCTCCTAAACAAAAAGCTTCTGAAAATTTCCGTATATTTGCTAGTAAAAAAGGGATGAGAATACACCCTTTGTAGGGTGTTTGCTCGATATAACACCACATTCTCTCGAAAATCTAAACAGGAAATCATAGCGGTCATCAGATCGCAAGAGGTGTTCAATGAGGAGATGATTCGACAACACTTCCCTCCGTCTCTTTGAATCAGAACGACTCATTACGTAAGTTAAGGGTCAGTTAACTCTCAGAATAGCGTAAAACTCTCTGAAAAACTTGCATTTAAAGTTCCGTGAGGCGAACGATTCATGCTCCCTGCTAAACTCTCTGTGTCGATGGACGCTGTGTCATAGTCTGAGGTCTCTAAACTTGTACTCGACAGGAGTCTGCCTGTCCTCGTTCTGGTATGACTCGGCTCAGTCTCCTCTATGATCAGTTCATTACCGTCAGGGTCAGTCACAATCCACCACCCATTTTCTTTTTGTACATGAGGCTGCTCGCCCAGATAAGGTAACACTGTATCAATGTCTTTAATTTTAAACTTTAACCGCACAAATTCCGACGGTTTGGGGCATATCTGCTGCAACTGTTTTAGGGAAAGCTGAACGTCAAAGCCGCTTTGAGAATAAATGGTAAAGAAACAAAATCCAGGCGATCCGCTGATGGCTTTCTTCCCGGTTAAAATCTCATAGAACGATCTCATCTGCATAAAGTTCCGCGTAAATATATGAAAACGCAAGTGTTCGTTCCCATAATGCACCGGGCAAACAGACCAGAGCGGAAGCCCGGGAAATGTCTGGTAAAAGTCTTGAAGCGCAGTAACTCGAGGTTTTGCGTCCGCAGGTAACTCTACCCTGTGGTGGAATTTCCAAGGAGGAAAATTGAGTTTGTTTTGGACATCAATGGCTGATAAGCGACCAAACGTCTCGTAAAGAAATAGAACAATGCTTATTGCCTGGCATTGTAAAATGCTGGAATCATTACTTTCATCTGTCCAGGAGTCCAATGCGGCATTGACATCGTTACTTTCATTGATTGATATGAATTGAAATGTAGGGTCCATTCCTTCGAGAAACGGCAAATAAAGCCTTTTAAGGGAGTTGGCCTCCCCCTTTTTGACGTGTATTTGTAGAGTGCAATTATAAGGGTCAGGAGCCACTTGGAAATTCTCATCCTCTAAAATGTTTTCGTCGAAGCCCTCGTCGTTCGAGGCAAATTCCTCCTCCATATTGATCCAGTCTTTTCTTTTTATTGATGTTGTCTATTTCCCACACCAACTTGAAACATGCCTCATTTGATAATTCTCCCGAGTAATCTGAAATTTAAAGAGAGCAATGGCATCAGAACACTTCTTCAAGAGAACTGATGTAGTTATCTGCATGTCCTTGGTAATAAGAAAAACCCAAAGTGCGACTAGAGCCAGCTAAAGTTACCAAAGTGAGCCAAAAATCAGTTGAAATACTTTGAAATTATGATCGTAATAACAGTGAAGTAGTTGTAATACATTACGCTTTGGTTTTCCCTTACTGTGCTTACGTCAAAGGAGAAAACTAGTCGCATACGCACTATTCGTTTTCGATCTCAACGATGTAACTGGCAGATTTCATTGTTAGGACAACTAAATTGGTGAAATAGCTGTAAAAGTTGAAGCAAAGATCCACTCTTAGAGTGCTATGCAATCGGCTTTCACATGATGCGACTAAAATTTATCGTTCTCACGTATCAGTTTACCTTATTAACTTTTATTGACAGGCACAATTGTTACCCACCCGTTTAAGGATCGTCCAAGTACTTTCAAAAGGGTAAGAAACAGCTCTTAATTCTAAAATTGAGGGCTTGTGATACATGCGTTGTGAAATTTCAAAGCGAGCATTCTGTCTGGATACATTAATCCATTACAACTTATCCACCATGGTTACCGCTTCATGCACGCGTTCATTCAGTTGTTTTGGATGCGGACAGTAGTCGTGTAAAACTACTCTCTCTGTCTACAATACATGTATTATGACGTTTCTATCGGAGGGTTAAAGCACTTTGGCTTGCTTTATTTTGGAATCATCACTGAACATGATTTAGTAATAAAAAGTTTTCTACGTAACTAAAACAATGCATCGTCTCTTTTGACGTAAAGATTTAAAATAGATTGGAATAGTACATTTAAGGCCGGGTTTCATATACAGTTATTTCGCCACATGAAGAGCTTAAAACTACTTATCTAAGAGTCTCAGAATCTAAAACGGCCTTGGTTAATCAATTGTACTCTTTTCTAATATGTTTAAATGAATACAGGAACTGTTAATTACATTCTCCTTAATTCACACGTACAATTATCGGATTATTTGCGTTTGGCGTAGAATTCTATTGTGATAACGCATGTTCTTTGAACTGGTTCAATGAGTTTCGTCATGTCGTCCTTGAAACTCCAGTCTCTGATAAAAGCATTATTTCAAAATATTGGAATAGAGTTTCTTTTAAGTAGCTCAGTAAAATAATGATCGAGACTTACTTGAGTTCTTTGAGTGGCTACCTAAATCTTCGGAACTACTACGTAGTCATTGCTAAGAACCTCCTACACATCATCAAACGTAAAACAAGCTTTGCAAAACTCCTCAAACTCGGTCATAAGTGAGAGATTTACTTTAAAAAGCTTAAAGGTATTGCAATGCGAATGTCGCCGGTTGTATGATGATAAAGACATGAAGCTCAACAAAGTGACTTTCTTTGCATTTACGGAACGAGGAATTGGGAGCACGTTTCCCCCAAAAACAAAATTTTCAATTCGCACTCGGAGGATCTTATCAGTTTTCAGACGAATCGCAGCTTTGTTTCAGGAATAACTTGTTCAGATATCCGACGAAAAAATATGAAACTCAAGTCCAATGTGTGGTTCAGACCGAGATATGTTCAGATAGCAAAAAAGATAACTGCATTTGGTAACGACAACCGGCGAAATAGACTCGAGCGCTTTACTCCCGAAATGCTGAATGCACTTAATAGATTTTCACACTGTCTTATTGTTTACTACCTTACGACTACAATTTTTTATCAGTACCGATTTATCAGGAAATGGAGTTAAAAAAAATATTTCCCTGCGTAGCAAGTTATATCACGCAATTCATAAAGTAACAAAATCTGATGAAAATAAATGTGCCCTCTTTCGTTTGTTAGATTTCAGATCGATTTACAGCTGTGAGGCTTTCAGATATCTACTAAAAGCAGGTAACATCTTAATTCTTACAAAATTCTTAAATGCCGATTTAGTTGGTAAAGCAAATCCTAAAAGTAATTCCCGAAAAGCTTCTGCATAAAGGGCCGACGCAATAATTTATTCAGTTAGATTTTAAACTGCGCTGAAAAAATCTGAAACTAGATGAGATGTTAAGATGAAAAAGCTAGAAAATCATATTCAAAACAGATTCTGCCTAACAGCTGTCACCTCACAGCACGTGGGAACGCCAACGAAATACTGTTTAGACTCGAGTGAAAAAAATAAATATAAAAACTGACAATACTTTGGTGAGTTTATGCCTTAAAAGACGACATAGCCACGACAATAAGGGTTGGCTAAAAATCAAAGCTTCAATGCTCTCAGTAAAGAGAGAAGAAAAACGCGATCTGAAAAAAAAATCGACACAGGGTATGGTTTCCTCTCAACGAAACCGCTATACACATCTTCGAGAATTGTAATCGCTTTGCAAAATTTATCAACATAAAAGGAGTTCAGTACATGGGTAAGTACATTCTAAAACAAATGAAGTACCTTGGCGCTTAAGATAAACTTGTAATTTTGTGTACTAGATCTAAACACGACGAAGATCTCCCGAGCGTACGAATAATTTCAAAGAAAACCATGTCTGTAGACGTTTGCCGCGAGACTAATTTAGTTTCGTGCGATTTATTTTGCCAATTTCCCCTTTCCTTGTGGATCACATCACAATCAACTCTAACACTTACCACGGTGTTGAAATATGGCAAGCAAAATCCTCAGTTCCTCTGAATGCTGATCAAGTTTTCGAACGTGGTTCCTGAATTTGACTTTACGCGAGTAGCGAAACGAAACGTTGCCAACTTTTGTACAATCGGCGTTATGCATTAATTAAAAAGAACGCCATTGCCTTAAATAGCCGATGAGAGATGTATTGTGATTATTATATTGTCTCTTCACTCGAAAACAATGCTCATTAAACTCCCTTTAAGTTTTTCCGTGCTGCATGATAAAAGCTTTTCAAGAACGAACAACCAATGAAATGCATAAATATATTTCAATCCTTATGGTAATGTAAAACATTGCAAACAAAGAATTGTTCAGCAGAAGGCATTCCCGCTGAATTAATAGCTAAGGGATTAAAAAAACATACTTTACATATGGACAACAAAGAAATTTTGAAAAGCTACGCTGGATATAAAATAAGTGTGTTTTTTCTTTTATCTTGAAAGTTCTTGATCGACATCGGAAACCAATCAAACACCGCAAACGAAATGCAACTAAAAAAATTAATTCAAAATTATAAAGATTGTCAATCTTGAAAATGACATCTATTGGCATTAAACCGCTACAAGGTGCCTCTCCAGATTTACCATTTGAATAAAATTATTTGTTCGTCTATGAGTTCTTTTAATCTTTTCGGCGGAACTGGGCGCTGAAGCGTCAGAAGCCACCGGATTGTATCTTTGTAAGAAAAATTCACTCATACTATCAAACAAAAACATTCTTCAAGTTCATTTTGTTCGCCTTTCGATGACCGGAGGAAAGTTGCTATAAAAGTCTAATTGACACAGGAAGATTCCTAAATTAAGATTTTTTCAGTGTCTTCAGTACGAGTCCGCTAATATTCGAAATGAGGTATACGAGCTTTTACGAAATGAAAAAGCTACTGAAATCGAAAGGGGTAACTGTTTGATGTAAAACTTTAGTTTTAAGTTTCGATCTTCGGTGACAACAAAGAATTAATTAAAATAAACTCACCGAATGTTTCTTGCGTCTTGTGCCAGAACTGGGTCCAAAACTGCGGTTTAGCTAGTCAACGGGTAATAAAGAAAGAAAAGGAAATTCGTGTTCCCATACAGAAGTATATACACGGGAAAAGTGTGACCACGCAATTGCGTCACCAAAAGATATATTGTACCACCTGTTGACGGCGGTAGTTGATGTTCAAGTGTTTATTTCCTGTAAACACAGACTTAAAACAGGTCGAAAGGCCGAGTGAGGGAAGAATCTAATTTTTTAGAATTAGCAATTTCTCTCAGTAAAGTTTGAGTTAAGGAACGATTGAGAGATTAGTACATTTGTACATTAGACAGGTTTGAGGTTTCCCGCCCTCGGGAACGGAAAGTTATATTGAAAACAGATAAATTAACGGAAAATTAACCGAGACGCTGTTTAAGAGGCGTGTCGAGCACTCAAAATATCGAAAAATAAATATCGGAACCGCAAAGTAATCAATTAATATTTAAAATACTCTATGATTCAATTAGACAAATAAATTTGAACAATTTTGCAATTACTTAGTATAAAGGAGTGTTTAATAAACGAATATATTATGATACAATAAACAGGTACATTGGTTTTGTTCGGGCGTAGTTCAAAATCACTGTTCTGAGGAAAGAGGGATCTAATTTCAATAGAATGCTTGAAAAGGACATTGCAAAATTCTCTGGAATGCGTTCTCACAACAGAAAGTAAAGTTCTTCCGCTTTTAAAGAGAAATAATATCAGAAACAAAGTTCATATCGAAATCAGAAATAAAATTGTGTCATTGAGGTGAAGACGACGCAAGAAATCGAGAGTTGTCATCGTGATTAAAACGAAATCACCTAAATTAATGTTCAAACTGTTTTATTATCAAAAAGAATGAAAAAAAATTTCCGACAAGTGTTCGATTACGTGATAACTTTGTTAAATGAACAATTAGAAATCTGCCCGCCCGTGGGAATTCGTCAGCAATATTCTTTTGCATTTGTTCTAGATTGTACAGCACACCTCTGCGAAAGTGATACCTATATCAAGCTCTTTCCAAAACAAATGTACTACATACGCCTATACGTATATCTAAATATGACTAAACATTTCTTTCCCTGAGAAGCATTCCTAAAATTGCCGCTTTCTTTGATCATTTCTTTGATCTCCCAACCCCCTTGAGTGACGTAGCAGTTTTCTTCATGTTTGTCACTCTCCCGTGTTCCTCCTCCGCTATTTCCCTCCAAAATAAAAGTACTGGGCCGAGTTGCTTGAAGCACAATTATCTGCGGCTAATCCTGGATTAACCGCCATGGCATTTGGGTTTTTCAAGCAGTTATCCCAAGATCAAAGTTTTATCGCGTTTGGAACAACTCAGTCGGTCTTCTGGTTCGCAGATAACCCTGGTTGTGAGGTATATGAATTTAATGTCCAGAAAAGAAGGCAGAATAAAGAAAATTTGACTATATGAAAATATAAGTGTGAAAACTCCTGGTAAGGATTCTCAAAAACACGCGCCATTTTAATGTAGTTTTGCAGAGGGCGGCAAGGACGTTGTGTGACAAATTTTTAGATGTTTTAGTTACCTTTCCGTATAGTATTGTCTCTTCCATCTCAATATGTGGTAATTCCGGCGTTTCAATTCATTGATGCATGAATAATCATGAGGAACAGAAATGTTGCCGTTCGAGACTGTTTTGACATACTTTCAAACTCAATTGACTTTCATTTACTGTAAGTTTAGATAAAAATGGTCACTTTTTTCAAAGAGGTGCCATATCGAAAACTAAGGTTTTGGAAGTCTTCGAGTTTGATAACAATTTACATTCCCTAACATTGAAAACAAGGTTTACGATGTCAATCGGTCAACCTCAGAGTGTAAGGACCGTATTCCGTTCAGCAAATTCAGTTCTACCAATTAAAAACTTCTTCTGGGGTGAATTACAAACCCGCCTACAAAAAGTGTGTAAACAAGGTTGCGTGAGCAATCAAACTCATTTCAGCTGTTTAAGTGATTTAGATTTAATTGAAATATTTGTGTCTTGTTAAGACAAGGAATCTTTTCTCACCGTCTAACATATGTAAAGTAGTTTTTCACAGATGTCAGTTATCACGAAAAATTTTCAATGAATAGATGAATTTCCACAACGAGTTGTGACTTAGGGAAAGCGCTGCCTTCATCAAGAAAAAAACATGAGTCATGCGTATATTCTTACAATGTCCTGGCAACAGAACCATTTGAGAACGAAGTGCTTGAAAGCTAATTAAGACCGAAGGAAATCGTGCAGTAGATCAGGCATACCTGATTGAACATGTCAGTCGCTTTTTAGTTCGCCAAGTGTTCTCATTCAAGAAAATAAGACCTCTTCTCAGGTAATAGTAACAATAATAATAAAACTTATAATATTAATAATAACAAGTATAGGTAAGAACATGATTACGAGTGCAATCTGGTGTTAATAAGCAACTTTTTCAAAGACTACAAATTGCATGAGCCAGTTGGGCTTGTACAATTTGAAGTCTTTAAAAAAAATTTACAAGTTGCTTATTAACACCAAATTGCACTCGCAGCCATGCTGCTATTTGCTAATAATTTACAGGAAAAACGTATAACAGAGAGTCAAGACGGAAGAAATTTTTGCACTTCTGTCACAACTTTCCAATCGCGTTACTACTTTGAACTCGTGTTACATGAAAAATGCACTTGTTTTCAGCCAATCAGACGCACGTAATTTTTTCAAGTAAATTATAATTACAATAATAATAATAACTTCATTTCTCTAGCGCTCATATCCTGAGCTCACGGCAATATATGCAAAAGAATAAATATACTTTCTATAGGTATGGAAGTTTGATATATTACAAGTATCAAATCGCTCACAGACCGCATCAGGTTTAAATGATTTTCGCAAGGTAAGTAATAGGCTCAGGTGTTGATATAGCTATATCAGTTTTCTTAGCTTCGAGTTCAAACTTAATCACTCTGTAGCCAGCAAGATCAAATCAAGGTCGTCTATTCAGGAAACTTAAGTATTGACTTTCCGTTAACCTAGATAATAGATTTTTAAGATGGGTCAAAAGGGCTTTACTATGAAAGATGATGTCCCCCACCATGTAAGTCGCCACTCATGAATCGATGAGAAGGTGTATCCATGCCACTGAACATAAAGAAAATATTCTCTTTTATCGAATAACCACCATTAAAAACCACTTTCCCTGTTTCCATTCAGGTCGAGATGATTTCATTTGGAAGAAAAATACATCATTCTTAGCACAGAAAAGGAAGAAGGTTTTAAAAGCACTCTGTATTTACAAGCCTAGATGGAATAAGATACGGGAACCGGGCCAACCCATTTCACGGCCATCACAACAGGTTTTCCTTTTTCTGAGTAATATCAATTATTAATAAAAGTGGAATTTGAACTCAACTACATCTTGCAAAATAAATCGAATGATCCGACAGTGAAGAGGGCTTTACCTTATCGGTTAACAGGTCAACATAAAAACATTCGCCAAGATTGTGCATAGGAGATGAAACACTAAATTCTTATAACTGAAATGCAAGAAATGGTATGGTGATCAGTGAAGAGGACTTGCATCCACGTCTTCGGTGAAATTATTATCTATGCAACACGACACCTAAGATACAAAATGACCAGATTACATCTTTTGTTGCTGTGTAAATTGTCTGGAGTTAAGTTAATATGAATTGTTTTCATGACCTTTGAACCACGGTGCTTTCGACATTGTCCAGAAGGTGATAAGGCTTTGAGAACATTTTCTGTGACCAGGCTATCTTCTGAATAGCCCGTCAGTGCCTCATACAACTGGCCATCCTGAAGTCTCTCTTTCGTGACATTCAAAAACTTTCGCTATGCTGATACTTATCCGCTAGGCGCGGATTGAAACAAAACAATCCATCCGCTAGTTGTTGTTTACAAACCAACACTGCGACCACTTTTAATAAAATTGGATTTATTGTCCGTCGAGTAGGCTTATAGCCCTTATAAAGATCAAGACGCCCTCACATGCTAATACGTATCCGTTCCGTTAAGCACAGATTAAAAAATATAAAGTGAAGCCACTCAGCCACTCAATTTATTTGCGAGTTTATGATTACAGGACCATTAAGGAGACCAACGCAGCAGCCACTCCACGAATTGGATTTAAAGTTATTTGAGGGCGCTTACGTAGAAAAAGACGCCCTCGCGTAATATTTGTCACAACTAACCTGTGTTTGGTTTGTATTTGCTCCTTCCTGACAAAAGGTGTCTTTGTTGCAAACCATCTATACATTACATTACTTCAGTGAAGGTTTAAGAAAGCTGCAGACAAAAATGCCTGGAGGGCAACCCTACATCTGTGCAGGTTATCACATTTTAATGAAATTCGCGTTGTAAAATGTCTCCATAGAGGATTATATAAATTTATTTAAGCGTTGTTTCCGTTCTAAGTAACACACCTATATACGTATATTGGTGCTTCAGTGCCCAGCATCTCATCGAACAAGAAGATTCTTATGCTCAGGGTCAAAATTAAATTTTAACGAGGGCCATATTTGCGCGATGCCTCTTTACTTAGCCGCAATATCTCATTAATTTTGATCATAATCTACTTACCTTAATTCGGTTCAACCACACATGAATTAGTGAGTCCTGTCCAACTTGTAATTTGAAGCATGAGTCCGGTCGTTGAAAGAAACTACTGAGAGGAAAAGGACACCCACCACATGCGCAGTCGTTGCTTAACGACATTTCGTCATTTCCGGCGATTTTCAGCATATTTGCTTCCGAAATCTCTTACAACAGGACATTAGGAATATGTTATTCCGTATCCTCATCCCTCCCCATAGATATAACATTGCCATAAAATGTAACCTTATTTTATATGAGATCAAGGTTTTTTTACCTGAATATCTTACCCATTGCAAACTCATTGGTGTGCATGATACGCGGGGACTGGCTAGACCATGGTAAAAATTATTTCGGAAGGGCCGACGTTACAGGTGAGGGCTCCACAATGGCAAATATTAGACCTTTAACCTAACGTCTCTGTACCAAATAAAACCACTTGAATTTGAATTGAGTGATTATCATCAACTTAACGTTTGGTGTCAGGCTGAAGCTATGGGCATGATTTCCGATTTTCACGGATAAGCACATGGTCTAACCTTGGTTTTCCAAGAAACGCACGCAAACTTAGCAAAGGGATGAAAGGAAAGCCAAGATGTGCCAAGCAACTTGACTTGAGAAGTTTTGTGGAAGTATCCAAAAAACATTTTTTACCGTGAATTCGTTGTGGACTTGACACATACGATACCTGCAATTACCCAGATTCCCCCTTGGAGCGCTAAAGTTCTTTTCTCGCACGTTTGCGTGGAGCGCCCAAAAAGAGCCATGTGTTCAAAGAAAAAATAACTACAGTTTACCCTTGCATTTGAGAAAATTGACCTGGTATATACCGTTTGGCTTTAGATATAAGCTTTTTTCCGAATAATCTTACTTTTTTGGTTATTTCTTAATTAAAGAGAGTGTAAGGCTAATACTGTGGTTAAACAACTACCTGTAACTCTTATCCTCAGAGGAAATGAGAATTTAGGCGAGTTAAATGAGCTTTTAAAAGCTAGAAAGGACATACTTCAAGTAAGGTGTTGAAGAAGACGATCACCCGGACACACAGAGCACTTAATTCGATAGTATTTGAGACATAAGAAGAAAGGGTCTGACTAACTCAGTATTACATAAAGACGTTAACCCTTCAACCTTTAGCTATGAGTGACTTGCTTCTAATTTCTTCTCACAGTATCGCCCTTGAATCAAATGTAAAGACCGTGAGAGTTAAAGAAATGATCACCGATTTAAGAAGCTCCTGATTGTCAAACGAATTCTCGTAGCCATTACAACAGGAAATGTAGAGAGATCAATGAGGAGGGTAATGTTGGGGTGCAGAGTGAAACTAAAAGTCAGTTTAACTGAATCGTGTTCGATAAAACGTTTAATAATTTATCTTTTGACAAACAGGATTAGTTTATTAATTATCTACAACAGAACGTTATCATCAATGTCCACACTCGCAGCCCACAGTAATTCTATAGTCATGCAACTCCCAAAAGTCCTCGAATCTTGGTGTCCCTGTGCTGGAGATCACCCGTAAACACTGGCCTTCCTTCTTCTTCAGTACTTTGATTGTGTAATACTTCGGCCGACATCTGAAGTGATCGAACCAACACTTATCAGTTGAACACGTGACTGACCTCACGTGACGAGGGAAATATTTTGGGCCCAAGTTTTTCCAAACTTTACTCGTCTGGCACGTCCAGGGGGCTGGGTCGGTTATCTCCTCCACGGTGAGTGAATTGGATCTTTTGGTAATGTTACGTTTGGTCACGTGATATTGATTTTGTGGTGGTAAGTGGTTTTGAAGATCCGTGGAGTCCATAGCCATGTATCGGTCATTGTAAGCGGTGCCGAGCCGCTGTCTGAGTAAATCCCGTTTGACGGGCTGGCAGTCTTTGTCTTTTTTGGGAAGGGAAAACACAGTTGCGCCAGCGGCTGATTCAAATGTCACCATAATCAGGCCTATTGTCAAAAACGGCCATAGCTGCAAATAGAGGAAGGAATATGAGTGATGCTAAGAGATCGATCAACTCGATTATGGTGATGTAGGTGGTTTGTTATAGACCACCACTTTGCATCTACGCAAGGAATTTCTTGCGATATATAGAGTATGACAAAGCAAATAAACAGAACAGCTTTAGATAAACAGTCTTAACAAGCAACGAAAACACGTCTTCTTAATCGATTCTATATATTATTACACCGAACGTGGCGGTAAGTTACATAATCCAAATTTGTGACTAAACCACAAAATAGAACATCACTAATGCACTGTCATATCGACGTTTACTTTTCACCTCCCAGAAAAAGGTAGCATTTTAATAAAAAATTATTAATCTTCGAGTAACGTCCATAGATTGTGGCTGTATCCATAAAAAAAAAATTTGTAAGATGCGAAATAAATTCTCATCGTTGCGGCCAAAGTGACGAACACCGGTGTCCTCGTTATTTTTAGAAAGGTTTTACATTGCTGCGGTATCAGGAAACGCACAGCTTGTTTTATTTACTTTAAGAGGTGCTCTACCTGCCCATAAGCTATTGAAGACAGATCTCCAGCTAATGTCAAAATATTTTTAGTGATAGATTTAAAACCGTAGAGAACTCATACAGGTATGCAATCTTATTAAGGCACGGAGGTGGTTCTCTATTTGACAAGAAAGATCACGTCAGTCTTAGGTTCGTAGTTTATTTCCTTGTTGGGCACGAATACTGATGTCCACCGCGGAAATCTCTGACCGATAACACTGAAATTCCGGTGCAAGATTTGCCCAATAATTTCAGTTGCGATAAAATCATCATTAATCGCAGTTTGTAGACAAGAATAACAACTCCTGTGTGAAAAGGTCTAGAAGGCCGATTCAAAGTTTAGTTGTTTTATGGGAATAAAAGCAGAGATAACAAAAATAAAAAACGAGTTTTAGACCACTTCCAAATGCATCTTACTGAGACCAATTCTTACGTGGTTTTGGCATCATAATAGAGTACGTAATGGTGAGAAAGTTAAATGTTCATGTTCAGGATCTTCAACAAACTTTCACAATTTTGTCGGTACGATGGGCAATAATTACAGGAAATTCGTGAATCCGCGTGAGAGGTTTCCCTTCATCTTGTTCCCGTTTTCCTAAAGTAGAAATCTACTAGATATTCCATGGTCACCATGCGCAAAATGGCCTACTAATTTGCTCAACTTATAGCTTGTAAATCTACTGCATGAAATCTGTTGTTAATAAATTGTTGATTTGAGGTGACTTTTCAGTGCTCACAGGAAAAAACTTCCTCATTCACTTACACTTCACTAAGTTCTTGTACCTTTTGACCCTGAGATGTGAAGTTGAGCACCAGAACCATTGTAGAAGTCCAAGTTAAGCCTGCCGAAAAGTTTACTTGAAGTAAACTTTCCCTACGCGTGCAAGACTTGACTAAAACGAAAAACGCCTCGAGCTCCTTGTTACTTGAGGATTAGGAAACACTGACGCAGCAAGACGACATATTGTGGGCTTATGTCGGTAAAGGAGCGGTTAGGGAGGTCCCCTAATACGTGAGAAAACGCATAAAAGCGAACAAGCATTGTTCCGAATTAAGGCGATCAAAGCTGTCGTGAGCAGAATGTTGGCATGCCATTTGGAGAAGATACTTCAGTTGATTTTGGCACAGCTTACTAATTGTAAATTAAGAGAGATGAAGAGGCACCTACAGCTTCTTAAGCCTAAAGATAAACAATATGAAAGTAATAGCAACGAAAATAACTTTTTTCCGGAGATTAATACAGCACCAAGACTTAATTAAGGTGTGGATCACTATTACACTGCAGAGGAGATATTTTAGCATGTTCCGATTTTACTTTATTGACTTAAAGCAAGGACAAAGAAATTTTCCGTGTCAGGCTACAGTCATTTTGCATTGTCCCGTTGTAGAAAAAGTTTCGAGAAATGCACCCGAGCATCTAGCTCGTCATCAGCGTCTGGAAGCTGGCGAAAATATTATGCAATCATGTACTGTAAAGGGCACATGAACTGCTCCGTTTACAAGACAGTCCCTTACCATTTCATGGGCAATAAATAGTTACAGAATGATCAGATTCTTGGTAAATAATCATAAGTTTAGAGGATCTGCAAATAACCTTTTATTAATAAAGTGTTAAAGAGATGAGATTCCTTCTTGGAATATATAAAAAGACCTCCATGAGAATTGAGTAAACTAATGTGAAATCTAAAAGGTTCCCTTAGAAAGGAAGAAAGTAAAGGAGAAACATTTAATTTTTATTTAAGAATTAATATAGATCTTTGGAAATGTTAGTCAACTTTATGAAATAAGCCATCTGCATGTGATACCATTTTAACAGTAAATCGTTGAGGTCAGACCCTATCCAATAATAAAACAAAAAACAATCGACCTCATCGTTTTACTTCTAATTACATGAACGCTTTATAAGTTCATTCCAACATTTCACCTTTCACAGAGAATTTTCCAGATTGTGACTCTGTGGGATGCAAACCGCGAACTAATCTGCTTATAGCGTTTGTGCTGCAATCCATTTTTCTTTTCACTGGGAACTACAGTCGATGCTTGCTCGAAACAATGATCGGCTCTAAATAAAATCTATCTACACTAAAGAGGAGACCTAATGTAAACATCATCGATCCATATGCTTCACACGAAGATTAGACTGTAGTTAAATAAAAGTGAAAGCACTTCTCATTTCTAAAATCCAATTTGTCCTCTTCTACAATTTCCAACGGAGCAAATGCATGACCTCCATGGTTGTATCGCACGGATTTGAGATCGCACAGGAGTGTAAGAGTAACGTCATAAGAACCAAAAATACAATTAATGTACCTTTTTTTTTTTTGTATTGATCATCGTCCAATTTTGTTATTGCACAAGCTTTGATAATCTTTGGCTGATAAATTGGCCATAGTTCAGTTTGCTCTAATGAAAACAGCTTATTAACATCGTTTTCCGGCGTTTATTCTTAGTTCATCTGTTTCCGTAATCGTAGAATAAGAGTGTATTTATGCGATCATTTTGACTTTTGGAAATACAGTAAGAAGTTGATGATAATTCAGAAAGAAAGAAAGGAATGATGTTAACTCCGCTTCAACAAGAAAGGTGGAAAACGATCTGCAAAGGACACGGTACTTATTTGCAAATTTTTGACCAGAGTGCAGTTAGAGCATATGAACTTTTACACAAACATTCCTTGATCGATACATCATAATTCAGTTGGCAGAGACAACAAAGCTCTTACAAGTACTTGTAAACTGAATGACATGTAATGAGCTTACAAGAAAGCGATTAAATCACTCTCACCTGGAAATCGTTCGCCATGATTGTGGACACCACGACGGTCATTTATGTACATGTAAACCTGATTTTATAAACTGCCCCAACCTCGTCCGTAAAATTATTTATATCTTCGTTATCTTTCGCATTTTCCGTGATATTATTTGGTTGTTATTCCGACAATGAGTTAGGGTAAACAAAATTACGGATGTTTGGGATGCTGACCCCTATCTTCACCCAGGTTCAAGATATCAGCCACAGGGTTACTTGAAATAAATGCGGTTCCCTTTTGCGTGAAACAGAACAGCCTGGCGTCTAGTGATTTATCACAGTGGGCAGAAACTTGTCACTCTTTTGATTTAGGGTTCCTGCTGTTAATCGCCTGTGGGTGTGACTTGGGTGCGTCTAAGATTTGCCCTCGCAATTCGCTTATCTTTCCGAGACTTTCTCCTAGTTATTCCAACTACGCATCATGAATTCTAACCCGTCAGTTAAATCGGGCAAAACGGAATGTTCGTAATCATTTCATGATGTAAATTTCATTTTTCTGGCGGTTATGTGATACTTAACAACTTATGGGTCCCGCTATTTTATCAATCTCCTCAGTTAAAAATGTTTCGCAAGTAGTTGACTTTGGAAAATTGACAGATTGAATGAGAAATGAGTACTGACAGTACTGTGGCATGAGAAAATTATCGATGAACTTTCGAGGTACAGTTATCGGTTGAAAATCAGTTGACGTACTTTCTTCGGTGGGAGTATAAGCCACGCATTTAAATATGCAGCCTAGGTGTATGTAACTCCTACATAAAAATGCATCAAACTTCTGTCCTTTCCTCAACTGATAACGGAAGAAATTAAAGTTCCTATAGTTATATTAATTTAGTCACCATTTGGTTGAAAAGACGTGAAAGACGGAAAAGGTGATGCGAACATCATTCGTTCGTTGTCTCGCAGAGCTGGGCCGGAGGAAGTTTCCTCAACAAATATTACCTTCATCGTCTGCTTGGTTTCATAATCCAAAACTACAAATACTTATGTCAATATCATTGATCTCAAGAATTTGCAATTTCTCTCGTTTTTTCATAACATTTCTGATAGTTTCTGATAAGATTACCGAGATGTAACAATCTTGAAATATTTTCACCATATCGAAATGCTGTTGTCATTGCTACAGAGGTAAAAATTTCTCGATTGTAATTTCAGGACAAATCTGAGGCACAGAAATTAGTCTATTCGCTTCTCTTTGTATCCAAAACAAAATCTCAAAAGGTTCTGAACGAACATTCCGTACCTTTGTTCACGTGCAGCCTTCGAACTCTTATCAAATCGAAAGCGAACCAGTTCCCCCAAAAGATCACGTTACCTATCCTTTTCCCTCTAGTACAATCTTAACATCATTTAGATGACATTAACGTGACATTTCTTGTGACTAAATTAAAACAACGTCCACTTCAAGCAAACAGATGGAACGTAATAACGAAAAAATGCACTCGCTTTGTAATATGACTTTCTCTTTCCTGTGTCTCGACTTTTGAGATTTCTCGTACGTTCTGCACAAGTAATTTAAGCAATGTAGGCTTATGACACCATTTGTGACTATCATCGCTATCATTATACACGTGGCATTTGTAAAGGTGATTCTAGGTCATATTTAATCTGTTATAAAAAAAAATAAACAACTGATAACTTAGTAGAGAAAGACGAACAGACATCACTTCGAAAAAGAAACTTAATCCCAATTCCTTTGTTCTTTTATGTAGCTTAGGATCGGAAACAGTACTTTGGTGTAACGCTGTGTTGTCAGTAAATATTAAGCGGATTTCCAAAACATTTTTTTAGCTGGAAGAACCTCAGCAAGGAGTTTCCGTAACTTTCGGATAATAAGACATGTATCAGTATTAGTTTTCAATCACTGCATCGATGACATTTTCGAATCTAGTTGAAGGACTGTACTTGTCAACAGGATATGCTAATTGTGATATGAATCATTCCCTTGAGGTGCCTGCTTGAAAGTTTTTTTTCTACCAGCAATTATTAATACTGTAACGCACGACGAGACGAATTATGTTAAATATCTTTCAGTTTTCATCCAAATAGGGTATTATTCAGTGAAAAAAGTTAATTAATACACACATGCGAAATTCGTTCCTCAAGTTGACATGTAATGTAATTAAGAGGGGTTATCCCAGCGGATTACAAGACCATTCAATGATATTTAACTACTAATTTAGCTGTCTCTGTTAAGCGATTCATACTTCCAATGAATTTAGCATGTCTTTCGATGAAACATTCGCGCGTCAATAGCATTTACAGAGAAATGTTTTCATTCAGAGATCTTTCATAGCCCAGACTGGGTCTGCTCAAGGAGTGTAAGGGTTTTTAGACTTCGTTATGGTGTTAAATGTGGTGGTTCTTTTTCTGTATTTTATTCTGTGAAATTTATACAATGCTAAAGTCCATAAAAGAGAGCAACTGAACAGTACTTATTATTATGTTATGGTTTTTTCTAATGGTCTGTATAGTAGATAAAGCTACAACAAAGTGAGTCATGTCAGTGGAGAGTTAAAAATCCTCGCGTGCAGGAAATGACTTTGATAAAAGTGTTAATAATAGAACTGTCAGCTATGTTGGAGATTTGGACAGGTCATGAAGAAAGCTCCCTGTGTTCGAATTGAGTTTTCCTGGCAAATTGTCAATTTCAGTTAGAGCGAGAAAAATCTCAATAAAGCATAAAATCTTTCTCAAAGTGTTTTAAACATTCTTGTCAATGGATCGCCGTCATATGTAGGTTAAAACGAAAAAGAGTAAAATCAGATCATGTAGAACTATTTTTAGATAAGAGATCGCGTGCAGACAAACCCAAACGGTATTGAGACAAACGAGCAATTTGGGAACCGTTTCTGTCAATGATAATTTGACGTGTTAAGACTATGGATGACGGGTTGGTTCTTTCTGACAAGTGTCTCTTTACAGGCCCAGAAAACTAAACCTATTGCACAGCATGTGTCAACAGTGTTGCAAAATGTATAATCTTACTAAACACTCTCCACAAAAATTTCAAAAATCTTAACAAGAAAAAAAAGGAAAATAATGAAGGAAACCCTTGGAAAAACCGATACAAATGAATTCGCGTTCCACTCAATTGAACACTAAGATTTGCCTTCGGAAACTTGAGTGTCATCTGAAAAGATGACACTCAAAAAAAAATTGATCAATAATTTCAAAGGTTTAAGTTACACCAGCTCCAATTTTGTGCGTTTTAGGAGCTACAACTCTTTCTCCAATAGTTGCAATGAACAGGAAAGAAATAATAAAATCACGATGAAAACGTAAGTGTAAAATGTTTTAAGTCGTTTTGAAAAAGGAAACTTGAAAATAAGAAACAACTTTGGTCGAGAATGGAGAAAATGAGCATTGATTGTAAATCACGAACCTAGAAAAATTCGCAAATACTTCCACGAAGCTTTATAATTTGATAAGTTTCTCCGTCTCGATGTTACATACATCTTTCATCTGAAATTCAATTCGTTCAACTTGGGCCGAGTGGGCGGAGACTCAAATATGTCAATCAAGATTCCCAAGGTAAAGAAACTTCTACAGTTGGATAGGCCTTAGCAAGTCAAACCGGACTGAAGTCTAGAGATTCAGTAAAGAATTTGTAACGATTACAGGTGGATCTATCCAGTCGCCAAATCTTTAACCTTGCCCACGCTGTCCGTTATTGGCTCAAATATGATCATCAAAGAAAACACAGAGATCTGCCATGTCTTTTGCCTTATAGCTAAATTTTGATCAACGATTGCAACATCACAAGATGGTTTGAGCTCGATTTGAAGCAGAGTGTACTTTTATTTCTCTTAACAAAGTCCTTAAAAGAATGCCAAATAGAATTTAAAGAACTTGCTCAAATCACATCACAATTTGTTATTGGTATTACCTCTTTTACTATTTTTTCGCAAAAAGGCAATGACGATATGAAGGAAAGATGAGCGTTTTGTTACTGATTGTTTCCTGAATTCTCAAAAATCTCTCCTGTAACAAATTTTGTTACTTTGAAGTAGATAGATATTATCTAGTTAAGTCCCACAAACATTCTACTGTTACGATACAGTGACAGTTAACAGGGGAACATTCCAGTGACCTTGGTAACTCTATGGCATTTACGATGTGAAAACAAACTACTTATAAGTACTTGAGGTAATTACGTAGCTAAACATCTCATCATTTCAAACTCAGTTACCACAATCTCACCTTGTTTTCCATTGTTGCGGATAGTTCGTCCTTTACATAGGACCTGTTTTCTACACTCTCTTGTGATTTGCGCTTTTTTCTCCGCCTTTAATCCCCAAATCCACACGGATAATGCACAATTTCTCAAGTTTGACTTTCTCTCTGTACACAGCTTGATTTGTTTTTGTTTTTGTTTTTGTTTTTTGGCCAATTCTTTATCTCATGAACTTGGGTAGGATCAACAATTAAGAATCGCTTAAGTGGTTGACATAGGTTACCTTTAGATGTTGGACTGTTGTTTGTTTATCGTCAATACAATTGATGTGGGTGCGGCAGAGGAGTTGCTCTCGCAATTCTGTTCTTTGTCTTAGCCTTGGTGGGCTTTTTCTATTCACGAGACATCTCGTGACAGGTGATTGGCAAATTGCTCGAGGCACGTGAATTATTGCGGGATGCGTATTTCATGTTTTTAGCCGGAAGGTTATGCGATATGAAACAACATCCTGGGATGACTTTTAATCATTGTTCTCAGCGGGATTGTTGTTGAATTACAATTTTTTAACTGTTACAGTACAGCTTCCCGTCGACATGGAGAACAGCAACACCACAAGAGTTGCAATCACTTTCGAAAGAATATATTCCTAATCTGCATTCTCTCAACTTCGCCATACAATGGACGCTTCAACAGTCCTTAGGCAAGGACTTCCCTGCTAAGTATCTTGTATTTTTGCTAGTTTTTACTTATGTTGTCCAGACTACACCCTGCATGGAGCTCAACAGGCTCAAGGCCAAAACATTTTCATTTCGTAACTTATCATGATACAAAAAGCTATTCTTTTCCTACGATGCAATTTGCATAACCAAAGCTCATGCATACTAACGGCTTCTCGGGTCAATGTTGAACCTGGCCACCTGATGGGAATCTTTCAACTTAGAGGTGGGGAAGGATAGGTAGTTAGGGTGTCTCGCTAAGCCTTTAAAAAGGTATAGCGTGATATCATTCAGCCCCGAGAAAGCACGGTCTAAGGCAAAATGTGTAGATTGACCTCGTAGATCCACATCTAACATCAGACAGAACAATAAGAGTTCGCTTTAGAAAAGAACTGTCAGGAGCACACAAGTAAAGCGCACATTGTCACCACTCAAACTTTCTTGGACGCTTTCGGTCCTTAAAGATAACCTTTTCAAAACAAAAAAAATAGCTAAATCGTATCTAAAACTCAAGGCGGCAAAACCCATCAACACTTAAGTCCCGGAGAATGAGAAGCATCTAATTTATCACCGAATCAAACATTTAGATCACGAGAATTAAGGAAATTATCGCCAACTAAGAAAGAAATTACAAAGTAACCTTGTCCGCGCCCTGGGTAACGTATAAGGAATAGTATGGAGGAGTTCAAAGTGTGAAGGCCAATTTAGGGAGTCCCCCCTCCGTTGCCGCCGCTACTGGAAAACAGCCAGCAAAGTGTGGAGAACAGAGGGAGGGGATATCATCAAGCTTTAGGTACTGAAAGATTGGCTTTAAAACGGGCAAAATGACTTTATCAGATGTTCATGTTATTCCAAGTATGGCTGTTCTTTTGAAGTCATTAAAAATCTTCAGTTTTGTCAATAGGTTTAAGCAAGCTGTTGAAGAATGATTTTTCATGATAAAGAAAATTGTTTTCGACGTCGTCGTTGCAGGGAAATCATTCTTATCTGAGTCGCGGAAGATTTAAAAATAAATGGCTAGTCAAAATATTGTCTAAGATAAGTTCAGAAGAAAGTTACACGATGGAGAAGTAAGTGGTATAGCACTCAGTTATATCATATAAAGGGAAAATTTTGATTTTGTGTGATACAATGACAAAATACCACCACCTACTTTGAGCCACATGGCTTACTGGTTGATTTCGTTTTGTTCTCCTTCTGTTTTTGTTAGTAGATAGCGTTGTAAGCTTTTTATTAACTTATAGCTGTGCATGACTAAGGAAAGTTATACGACTTCCCGTGATATCTCGTGACCGTTACATAAGTTCTACCCTAAAGCACACGTGAATCTGTTCGTGACCAAGATATCTAGGTTTATGCAGTTATGTGGTAACATAAAGAATAAAAATACGATCCTATCGTTCCAGGTGGGTTCTTCTAAAGCTCAAACATTCGAAATCTTCAATACTATTTCAGGCCTATAGCCTAACATTGTATTTAATCGGACAACCAAGACTACCTGTGCGCGCGCATGTTCTATCTTTGTGTCCTTTACGAGCGTAAGAAATGTTACAATATCCAAACCATTTCGTGTTATTCGTTAATTTTGGACGAAGTACTGAAGCATTTCAGAGTCAACAATTCTTGAAAGCGAAGTCTGGCAAGTTCTACCAATGGTTCCAACATATGTTCAGCAGCTTCAAAAAATTCGTCCATGGGTGGTTTTCATTAACTTTGCTTCTTTATTTTATCTTTTGTAATTAGATACCAAGGAAGTTTCTCTCTCCATTGGATACTGTACGTTATCAACACGTCTGTGAATGTATGGTATTTTTTCTATCAATAAAAATCCCTTCTTTTTTTCAAACGACCATTTCGTCAAGTTTTATTTCAAGTTCAACTTACAAATATGAGAAATTAGATTCACTCTAAGTGTGTTTGGAGATTTTACTTCAGAGAAATAAAAACCCACAGAGGAAGTGTGGCAAATGTTGCTGAAAATATAACAAAGGATGTAAGTTGAATAGACTTTGTTTTGACTGGTCCTAGTCCATTTAATTTAACCCTTAAACTTCCAGATCTCAATCGTAATTCTCCATAATGTCTGCCATACAATTTTCGTGCTGTTAGTTTGGAGAATTTGGTCTTGGATCAAACAATAATCCCCTTGCGATATTTTTCTTTATTCTCATCACTTGTCTACTTGATGTTGCAATGATATTGTAAGGAGAAATTCTGTCTTGGTCACTCATTGGAGTTGGAAGGTTAAGATCTTGATCACCTTTCACTTTTTTCAGTATCTACTTTCAGCATTGTCTTTCTCCATTTTCCTTTCTCAAATATTCTAAATATCCTAGAAACTTCTTTACGTTTCCCTTCTTAAGATCACATGCCAGTGGAGTCCTGTTTCAATCAAAATGCATTAAACCAAACTCCCCCCTTAAGTCAAAAATGCTGTTCAATTCTCAGGTCGACTCTGTGTGTTCTTTGGTTCGATGCATAAAAGGGATTGAAATGAGGAGAATGAGCCGCAAGCTGACATATCTTTGGCGTGTGCTCACACTTGACCACCCACAGCATCCTGATTTAGCCTTCTACTTTGTTGACATCTTTTATTTTTAGAAATAGATAGTTAGGTTTGTGTTAAGATTCATTTTAGACGCAACACTATCAATATCTACACTGCAAGAATGAAATGAAACGATCAGTTGTCTGTAGAACCGCGTAGCGTCAAAGAAAAGTCCGTATTTCTTAATTTAGCTCCTAGGTAGAAAGCAGTTAGCTAGTGTGTGCTTTACTCATTCTCGTCCAACCTCCTCCATCGCTGAATCAATCGTGGCAATGACCTTTAACGGCTTCAATTGATAGTTGCAATTTTTCAGTGCTTTAGATACACTTTTCATGCACGTTCATGAGGAAAAAACAAAACTTGATAAAATGGTAGTAAAACTTGTTCCAACTAAGCGCATTTGAAAAAAAAGTGGTTAATTTAAACAGAGCCAGACTGCTGTCGTTACTTTTTGACGAACACAGTTGAATTGTACTGTCTGTAGCCTAGTGGCTGTTTCCACGGAATCAAAACCACAAACATCCATTACTTATGATACGTTTTATAAACGAAGAGTTTGAGCCGTTGATGTTCTCCATTCGTAGTTAAGGGCAATTTTGAAATGGGCGATCTAAATTTCGCAGGATTACATCGGTTTGCTCACCTCGCTCTTTGATTGATTAAGAAAACTTGCACCTTCGCGTCAATCAATGAGATACAAACTTAGAGCACTTTTCAATTAAGCGTCAAAAGTAATCCGAAATTGCATTGGTTTGCCTTACTTCGCTCTGTGACTGGTCAAAAAAAACTCGCGCCAATATCTCAACCAATCAGGTGCAAAACTAACACCAACCTCGACTTGGTTGCCCATGTTTTCCCGCGCTTTAGGCAATTTACTTGATTTTACTTTCGATTCTTATTGGCTCTTACAGGTCTTTTCGATTCTTATTGGCTCTTACAGGTATTTCCTTTTCTTATGATTGGTCGCTGTGATTACTTTGTTTTTTTCTTTTTAACGGTACTCAATCGAAAAGTGCTTTATTTACGTAGAGCTCCTCTACACCTACGTTTTAAGTTTTCCATATTGATGCTCTACTCATACTTGGTAGTTAAAAATAGCTTCATCTGTTTGATGAAATCCACTTATCTTTGTTAATTTCGTATGTACTTTGAGTTTAAAAAAACATGCAAGTAATTTTAAATAAATCTGGCGATTATAACTACCAAAAACAGTCAACTAAACTGTTACCACTGAATATATGTAAAACACTTTGATCCTAAACGAAGCAACAAAATCAGTAAAAATTATAAAAGGTGTATTTTCTTTAAAAAATGAAGGCGGGCGCTAATTTATAAAGGGTGTACTAATAGCCCTGAAGATCAGCGGAGCAGTCTAATTACACCAATCGCCGAGAGCAATTTAGATTCAAAAGCGACCAAATCATTTTTGATTAGACTGAAAAACTAATAACTTTTAAAGTACTCCACGTTTTTGGAAGGCTAATCTACTCAAGATTGCGCAAGGGCATATCGATTACTCAAGTTGCTACAATTCTATATACAAAGAGTATCACTAAACTTCTCTCAGAAGAAAAAAATCAAAAAAAAAAAGGAAAACTGAGATAGCAAATTTGGTATGATTCGACAAATTAGCATAAATGTAATCTGCCTGATTGAAAATATTGTTGGAAGTTTACATCAGTTTGCCAAATATTTAAAACAAAGAAAAAAACACTGGCGACCATTTTACTTTATCAAAGTACGTGGTATTATTTAAAGTGAACAACTAACATGATCTTTTAAGTCCAGAAGATAGACCTTTAACAAAAACTGACATAAATATTTGAGCACAACATTGAAGATTGTTGCCATAAACAAAAGGTCATTACAATATCGGTGTGTCAAAAAAGCATCTTAAAAAAATCTGTAAAAAATTGATTTGCAATTACCTACGGAAAAACCGACTAAATTTGCATGAAATGAAAATGCTTCAGAGTTCCAATATACTCTAAAAGAGTTTCTTAGAAATTAAGTATATTTCATATTCCTGTTGTGGAAACATTGCGCTTTAAAAACCAGAATGAAAATAATTATATGCTTATACATGCGCGGGAGGTTGTGATATGATCTAAGGTTGTTTTTCACCCTTCTTTTCTCGTTAGTTTTTGAAAAGCCATTTTATCTTTCGTGACTGCAGCTAACATTCTTGTTAAAAAAATCAGTGGTCAATACCTATTAAAACTGTTGAAGTCCTGGAAGATAAGAAATTCTGTATACAATAGTAGTACCTTTACAGCCATGTCGGCGAGGAGAATTCCTTTTTCGCTCGTTCTTCTCTTTGTTAAAACCTCTCTCTCCTTCCCGAATCTGTGAGTGAAACTTCTTCAGCTGTTATCCACCCTTAACTAAAGAAAACAAAACAAGTTTGCTATTTTCTAAACTATTTGTCGTTTTGGAAAACAAGAGAGTCAGTTCAACGCAAGGTCAGAAAGATCGCATTCTAAACTAGCGTTTCTTTCTCTGAATATGATCAGCTCATTAAAGCGCTGGGTTATCACAAATACAGAGATATTTTTCTTTGCTTTGCGGGGGAGGAAGACAGACGTGTTCTCTGTGTTTATGACAGCTGAATTGGCTATAGCTGCTAACTAAGAATTATCTCGCTTTATTTGCGCTCAATCCCACTGATTAATTCGTGGGAGTGATTGAGTTTCCCTGTTCCTCTTGTCACAATACGACGGAAATTATCAGCTATTAGTTGATTCTCCTTGTCGCGTCGGTTTTCTGTTCTAGGGAGGTAACTAGTGCGTAGTTTTATCGCACATTTCCATTAAAATCAATTTGATAACAATTTACTTGCGCTTTGTCTATTGTTGGTTGGGTCTTGTTCGAGTTTTGCAGCTAAGCTCAGCTTAACAGTGAAGGTTTTAGCTTTTGAGTCTTTGTACTCACTGCGAATCCTCTGATGGGAAGTTAAGAATGAGCTCAAATCTAAATGAACGTGTTGAACAATATAGATCGAGATTATCAACACAGATCTCACGAAAAGCTCTCACAAACGCCAGATGGTGGAGATGTTTGTAGTCAAGGTGATTGTTGAAAACTTCGCTGCATCCGGGAGTTGAAATGATTTGCCATGGCTGAAACTCTGAGTATCTCGTTCAGACAGGCAAGAATCCTCATGATGAATACGAGTGATGCTTCTCCGAAATGATAAATAGTCATCCTCTGCTTTGTTCTTTTCTTTAGGTTTGACATTTCAGATGACACAGGATGACAGCTTATTTATATCGTTACCCTGCCCACTCCAATAGCTTTAAGATGGTAATTAGAACAGGTGGAAAAGACGCTGAATTGCTTTTGCTGACTCAAGAAATAGAAAATACAAACAGAAAAGTGCTTGATTTTCGTAAGAGGTTTAAACGTCTTTTGACACGGAGAATAAATGATTAGTAATTGATATTTATGTCAGTTTTATTGGCGAAATTTCAAAAATCGGCGCTTACACGGTTTGTCAAGTGAAGTGACTCTAGAAAATCGCAGCAAAAAAATTAAAAAAGATTCTCCTAAATTCTGTTTTATTCATAAAACACGAGTCTTAAACTTGAAGAGAAGACTTTTATTGAAATAACCAGATTAAAAAAAATAAATGTTTAGCTGCTCAAACTTCAACTTCCTGGCCGTTTTCTGATTTAGGCGGAAAATGGAAAAGGAAAACGCAAACGGAAATAAAGAGATAAAATCAAAATGTAAAGAGCCTAAATCTTGGAAGGCAAACTTGATTTTTAGTCTTTGTAGCTGCGCAGAGAGAGGAAATTTAAGGCAAATTTTGCCCTCAAGAAACAATTTAGCCAGGAGACCAAACAAATACTTTAAACATGAGATGGAAGGAGCGAGAATCTGAGGGATTAAGATTATGTTTGCCCATAGCGTGTTACAGAGTTAAGTCCGTTCTAATTGGACTCTTTCACGGTTTAGATTCCCAATTTTTTTCCAACAGACAACTCATAATGCGTAAATGTAGAATATTTGTGCATATTGTGATTGTGAACAGAAACAACATTCTTCAAAAAATTTCAATGTTTCTGGCAGGATGTAAACTTCAATCTATAAAATTAAGGAATCAACACTGAATTTTGGAAATCTTGTTTGGCTGTTATGATGACATTGAATTCATTCGAAAGTATTTTTTAATGAAGTTAGATAATTGTTGACATTTGCGGAAGGCCGTAGTTTACATAACTGAAAACAGTAGGTATAAGGATCAGTGAGCACATGGAAACTGTATGCGTTTACCTCTCGGCGGGAACAATCTGTTATAATTTATTTTTCCGATCATTCACGTTTTTTCAACACACCCCTGAAAACTAATATACAGCTGGAAATTTTGGCGTCAGCCAATCACAAGCGAAAACGTCATTTCCAAAATCGGCTATGCCCGCTTTCGTTATTTGTGTGCTTGATACAAAACTACGATGGTTTTTCTTGCGAGAAAAACGAATTCTTATGATTGTATGTGTTACTTTAGCAACTAAAAATCTCGAAGTCTTTTGCGGGTTTTTATTCTCTGCTTTCCTTCTTTCTTCACTTTAAGAGGAAGAGGAAGACAAAGACAAAGCAAAAGTTTGAACAAAAGTTAAATTTATATTAAAAAATTGATCATCCTCAGTAATATAATCGATCTCTTCTGTTGTCGGCTTGTGACTGTAAAAAGATCAAAACAGCATGTTTGTGACATGCATCTTTTATGATTAGGACAAAAGATTGAATAACTGACCATATTTCTTTCTTGAAATATTATGAAAAACTTAACTAGAGAACGTCAGAGAAGCTATCAACACAAGAAAGCGCAAGTTGAGCGTTAAAAAGCATGGCTGTCGCGCGCTGTGGGAATGGTTTCGTGTTCTTGATTTAGTGTTGCGTTGAGGGTAAGAAGACACGAGTGTGAGAGTTTTCGGAAAACTTTTATCGCAAGTCACCTCTATATTTATACCCTCGGTGACGTGATTTCACTAAATCTGTTTATAAAGTAATAAAATATCAGTTAAACATTACTAATACTAAATACTAAAAGACTAGAACTTTGTCATCTGTCTCACTCGCGCTCAAACACGTTTCAAACCGTAAAATCTGAATGACGAAAAGGTCTCGAAATCAACATGGCTATCATAACCACTTGTGACTCGTACAATCTGAACACATTTACTACCTCTATAGCGATATAACTTAACTAAAAAGACGCAAAGGAGGTGAGTACATCGACTCACTCTCGTAAGTGAAAATGGGTATGATGTACTTTGACCTCAACATGCCAGAACTAAACGATAAAAGGCGGCATTAAGTAATATATTCGGCAAGATCGAGTATATATCCAAATGTTTTTCAATGAATGAATTAACTTACATTGATGCAAGATAGTTTGTTTCAACAAGAAAGAGATAAGACTCCTACCGAGTGTACACCACCTTTCTAAAACAAATAAAAGTTGTCAGCTGATGAAATTTTACTTACCTCGCACTTCTTCTTTAGTGTTTTTGTGAGGATAACTTTTAAACTTTCTGATCCCTCAGCCGCCTTTAAATATACGTGTCCCTAATCCTCGAAAATACAAACTACACGAGTAGAAACGAGATGAATAGGAGCGACTAACCACTAATCGACCGCGGGTACATTACACACAGGCACGATTGGTCTGACTAACATTTCTGTGACGCATACAATTCATAATGTATAATGATCAACTTAGGAACCCACTGGGGTGCATTGCGCTTCGACGACACCTTCAGCGAATGCAAGGTGTAAGTCAAGTGCGAATTCTATAAATATACTCTTTTTTCCGGTTTATTCGTTGATAAGCACCGCTCAGAGTAGTTTATTTTCTTTTTTGTGGTTCTTTGAGTGCGTCGCTAAAAAAAAAAAAAAAATAATAATAATAATAATAAAAAAAAAGGAGACGAGCGGAATCAGAATGGAGTGAGAGAGTTAGCAAGTAAATTTTAGATCAACAAACAAACCTGAAGGGAAAACAAGGAGCCCAAGGGGGTAGTGGTGGAGAAAAAAGGGAATGTGGACGTAATTGGATAGAAGTGAATTCCTCTTCATGCTGCAAAAAGGAGAGGAGAGGACATTCTCATTGCCTGAGAAGCGAAAGACAAGACGGGAGATTACCAGTGCGCCCGTAATGCGTCACTGACTGCTTTGCGGTTTGCAGCTTTAATTTGTTTTTCATTAGTCAAAAGCTTTCTGAAACTTCCTTTTGCGATAAAAGTACAAACAAATAAGAAACATTAGCTAAATTCTGTTTTGTAAAAGATAAATACGTTGGAAAACATACTGAAAATCAATTTTCATTTTGTTAGTAAAGAAAGCAAATGTTGGCGGCCGTTCAATATTGCAGTTCAATTACGATTGTAATAAATACCTACATTTTAATGATTTACAACGCAATTTTTCAAAATAAAGTTTATGAATTCGCATTCATATAAATTCGCATTCACATAAATTCATATCATTTGATAAAAAAATGAATTCGAAATAGTAAGTCATTCCAAAATTGATTTATTTTAAAAAGCAAACCGCGGTAATGAGTCAGGTTTTAGGATGTCATCAGAAGTTCTTGTCATTCCCTGGCCCTAATCCATCGTTAGAACTTTCTACAGCTCTGGTGAACAAAAAATATTTGATAACTGGGCTGTCTTAAAGGCATTCTACTGAGTTTCATTAGTGATTGTTGAATCGTTATTTTGTCGTGGTGTAGGTTTAATTGCTTTTCTTTTATTTAAAATGAGTTTTTATGCAATTCAGCGCTAGCAAGACGAAAGAAAAGGATGGAAGGCGCCACCTTTTTTTTGTTTCTGTCATTTGAAAAGCGGAACATTTTTATCTTTCACTGATGCTTCGTGCAACTTAAGAGTACAATAAAAGTTTGAATTCATCAATGCAAAAGAAAAAGGAAATTGAAGATCTAAGGAAAAAAGGTAACAAACTAAGCAAGAGGGTTACAGTAGATACATCAGTTTTTACAACTTTAGCGAACAGCATCGCACGCTCAAGGATGTATTACTTAAACGAATAGTTTCGCTCTTTTCTACGCATTCATCATTCCATAGTTAAGAACCTGCAGTACAAAGGTCAATATTTTGATCGTTGGACACGCTTCAGTAACCGTTGATGGTATTTGTGGAGATGTGCCCAACGCTATTAAAAGCAGAGACGGGTGAACTGAAACAAGTCCGTACTGGCCAATTCTATCCCGAAGTTCCTGATACACATTAAAGAAAAAATTCGCGGAAAAATTCGTCAGTCGAACTCATTAACATCTTTCGCTTCACATGAAGCTCAACTCACACTGAGATTCTCGACGAAAATTTATTTCTTAACCCCAAAACTCAGCTAAATCATGACGAGTTGAGCGTCAGTTTTACACGCCACCTGCTTCTCTCATCACCTGTTTCTGTCAGTCACAAGACAGTAATAATTTTGCTGTGAGATGACGAACACGCAAGCCCAGTTCTGAAAATCCAGTTAGGGTTCAGAACCATTCAGCATTAAATCTATATCAATTCTTGTGCATATTCGTCTGAATTTCTCAACCTTTTGACGCACAACACGGCTTTATTTTCCGCGCTCTAGAATATTGCTTTCGTGAACTGGTCCTTACGCTTTCACTTTAAAAAATTCAATGTCAGTAAATTTGGGAGTAATCGACATTAAAGTTTGGCTATTTTAGCCCCTTTTACTGTTTACCATACAATTTTAATGATGTTTGAGAATTTGGTATTGGATCAAATAATAATCTCATCACTTGTCAGCTTGATATTGTATTGATATTGTAAGGATAATTACTCTCTCAGTCATCGATCACTTAAGGGAGCTATAAAAGGGTTATTATACATGATTTATTTGCCGACGATATCACTAACAAATGCAGCGAATAGAGCAAAAAAAACCGAACTAAGGGAACACCTTATAACGCGCGCGACTCAGTAGAGGATAGCAAATATTTTCAAAGAGTGAAGCACACGATAGAATGTAAGCAGCACCCACTATTAAGACTTACTCAAAGCTGGCTCATTAAAACTAAATTCTGAAAACTCTTAATCGCGCGACACTGGGGACCGGGAAGCGGGGAGGAGATTTCAGATTTGCACCCGATAGCTGTGCACTCTTGTACCAAAAACCACCTTCGTTTTTTTCTGATATTTCATTGTATGGTTTCAGGGTGTTAGAATCAGTCAGCTTTTCTTTTTGTCTTTTGTTTTTGTTTCAGGAGGAGCCAAGAGAGGTAAAGGGTCTCTTTGTGTTGGCGAACGACAAAAGTGTAAACAAATATCTAAGTTGGACGCATTTTGGTTTGGTCATGGTTTAGGATTTTGTTTGTGTATGTGAGTGGCAAGGGAAAGAAACGTCAACACTGTTACCCACCCACCAATCGATTTCACCTTCAGAAAATCAAAACAATTTCTATTTTTCCGCTTAAAAAATCTGTTTGTTTTTACCGTATCAGTACTGGTGTTTTGATTCGTCCTTCTGTCTCTAAGAAATATCTCAACACTTGCAAATCTTTACCCTAATTTCACATAAAGAGGAGTTGAGTTCAGTCTGCTCATGGATGAGGAAGAAGGAGCAATTTGCTTCTGATCGCAACACAGCATAGCATGAAGCCAAAAATTAGAACGAAGAAAGGAGACGGATTACTTTTAAATGATCTCTTTTAATACCAAAAAATTATTTTTTCACAAGTTTTGCCTTCTCACTAAGAGGTAACGTAAAAGAACCTGCTTTTACATGAGATTTACCTACAGAACTGGCCATCGAACATGAGTAAGTACTTCTATATGCATTTTGATCCTTTGTTAGTTCCTTTGACCAACGATTTCGCTTTGTGACCATGCTCTATGACGACGAAAGCCTCTGAGCTGCTCTACACTAAGCTGGACTCGTATAAATCCGAGTTACCAAGAATATCTGACATACGGTTTCCATTAAGCTTCACATTGCTCATCACTAGCTGTTTTTTCTTAGTCTTCTCATGGTCCTCGTTCGCGGATTGCACGGACACTGCTGTTCCAGTGTTTCGAGCGTTTTCTGCTTGGCTCGAATCGGAGATTTCAGTGTCATTCTCATGGATTGGATTTAGGATGTCGACTCTAGAGTTACTTGGACATGTCACGCTTTCCACCTCGGCTTCCAACGAATGTGTCATTGAAGTTAAACTACCCACGCTATCAATTCCAGAATCACCCACAAAAATTGCACGAGCTCGTTGACGATTGAATACTGGAACACTAGCAGGCCTGCTGGAACTGTCTCTTTTTTGTAAAGTCTCATGTCCATTGAACATCACTTCTCCGTCCGTACGTTCAAGTGCTGGCGATGATGCGCTCTGAACACGCGCAGCTTCCTCACCAGATGATCGTGAAGTCGATGGCAACCCAGCAGCTATTGATTCATCAACAAAATGTTTGACAGAGACGTTTTGTACACTATTTGGAACCGAATGAACAGAAACTGAACATGTCGATAGCGCTCCACCGCTAGGGTGTGATGGGTAATTGGGATAGTCACTAAAGATCCCATCAAAACCATTAAGTGTTCTTGGAGGTTCATTGGCCGATTGATACCAACTATTAGATAGATTTGAAGAGAGTCTACCTGGCGGTAAAGTTCCTTTCATTGAAAGCAAATCTGGGCTCGATACAGATTCCGTCTTTTTAAAGAAAGGCGAACCAACGTGCTCACAAGCGTTATTTTTCGACTGTGACATTTCATATCGTGATACTTCCGTCATTCTGTCACCATGCTCACCATGATCAGTTGTTGTACGACTCGTGGTTTCACTTTGCGGCACGTGGACATAAAGTACACGCCCTTGGCGTCGCTGAGCCAGAAGGCTTTCCATTTCCTGGTCACGAATCAATTTCTGCTCCTCAAAAGAACCATAAGTGTGCCTTCGTACCGGTTGACCCTTTCGATCACTTTGGCTAACGTTCGCTGCAGGAAATCGCAGAATTCCTGCGGGTTGTCGAAGATTTCCCATTGAACTACCCACTTCCGAAGGGAAGTGGTACGCATCGGTATGATTGAAGTAGACGGAGTCGCTATGTGGACGGTGCATTACAACCGGTCGGACAAGATTCCCGCTCCAGGCGTTGGGGAGAGAGTTTGGTCGTGGCAGCATCCCTGGTGTCTCTAAACAGGCCATGTCTACCCCGCGCTGTTTGGAGTTAAAGCCAGCGAGTTCTTCACTTATAGAAGGTAAGTTTGAATCAGAGTTTGACGAAATTTGTCGATGATCCAGGGCAGAGTAATGCCCGAACGATTTAGCTTCTGTGTAGAATGGTTCACCGTGACTTGAGAGGGTAATAGACGGGTGCGCTTCTGGACCGAGTGCGAAATAAGCCGGGTATGTTTCACTTCGCGACCGATTTAACCCCGGATCAAGGAAGAGTTCTTTAGCGCTCGAAATACCACTGTTCTGAGTTCCAGATGATAACCGCCTCTCGCTTAATCTTCTGTCGTCTTCATCGAAATGGTAAGAACCGTTGACATAACCGTTAGGAATGATCCCTGAAGACTTGCTTTTCTTGCCCTTGTTGGAACTTTTTCTTTCCGTTGTTATTGCTGGAATACACGAGTTTCTTCGGGTTTCCATGAGTTTCCTCGGTTCTGCCAGGTCACTTTCGCTATGCTCAATAAGAGGGGAGAGAGAAAATCCGTTGTCGTCGTGTGCGCGTGACGGGGTTGATTTACGTTTCGAAGCCGCGAGGCGGCCTCCAGCACTTGGGTCAACCTGCACTAATTGATCAGGCATATCAAAAGTAAATACGGCCTTTTGTCTGACCAGTGGAGAGGATCCGCGTCGCTGTCGGTGCCGATCGCTAATCGTTAATGAGTCGTCGGACAATCTCGCACTGGAGTCGTTACTTTCTATAGATACAGACACTCCCGTTGATTTTCCATTATGATACTCGTCGCGTAATCTATTTACTGGGAGGGCTTTGAATCGCGAGCTGTCATGGGGTTCACTTCTAGATCGCTTAGACGTATGAACACTCTTACTGTTTCTTTCATCAACGCCGTGGTAACCATGGCCGTCATGTATGTCTCGCAAACCATTTTGGGCCAAGGGTCTACCCTCTTCCGTCTGTGTTGCAGTTCCCGACTCTCTTGAAGCAGTGAGTTGAGAATGTAACTGAGACTCTTTCTCCGGAGAAGACAGCCCAGAGTCATCAGGAGTTTTGCCACTGCTTCTTCGACCACTCGTCGCAATACCAGCCTGGGTTGCAGAGCTTGTGCGATCTGCGGTCGACGTTGCCGAAGGCTTACGCGAACCTGTGTCAGTCTGAGCAGATTGGGTCTTCTTGTTTTTCTTCAACGCCTTATTCTGCCAGTGTTTGGCTGTAAAACCAACAACATACAGGCTGCCGCGGCGTCCCATCCGCCCCCGTGGGTTCAGCTTTGGCGAGCCTTGCGTCGAATCTATGGACATGGACTGGTTAGAAGAGGTACTTCTTTGCCGAGAGCTTGGCGGAGTTTTCATCTCAACAACAGATGAACCACTTTCAGTATCACTTCTCTTGGGGCTTAGCACAGTTGCTGCTGAGGACACTTCAGACACTTTTTCAGAGCTTCTGAAGGTTGAATTGAGAGCTGATGGTGACGACTGCTGGGATACACTCTCCTTGGTGGATACGTTCGTTGGTATATTTTCAACTATCACTGAACACGAAGGGTTACACTCTACCATTTCTATTTCGATTCGTTCTGCCTCCGGAACTGCAAACAAACTCCCCCTCTTTACTTCTTGCCCTAACGTTGGTAGAGAGTTTCTTGGTGATGAAGAAATGACTACAGTGTTTGCGCTTGGGAGCCGTCGCCTTTCCATTGGAGTCGTTCGAGGAGTTGAGCGAATGCTGGGATAAGGTGACGACCAACGGTTTCTACTACCAGGGCGTGAATCATCCTTTTCCGAATCATCTTGATCTTCACTTTCGATATGATCTGCTACCATTTCCTTGGAAATTTTTGGACTGCTTTGCGTAACAAACGATTGAGCAACCTTGAGCGCGTTAGCAGCACCAATGACCAGCGGTCTCTTCCTCTTCGGCAGCTTGAGCCTTGCTTTTGCATGAGAATAGTACAACGAAAAATTGCTCACTATCACTGGAACCGGAAGTGCAATCATAAGAACACCACTGATCGCACAAAAGGAGCCCACGATTTTTCCTTCCCAGGATTCTGGTGCCATGTCTCCATAGCCGAGCGTCGTCATGGTGACAACAGCCCACCAGAAGGAGGCTGGAATGGTTGTGAACTTGGTGTCGCGTATGTCTTTTTCGGCGTAATAGATAATACTTGAAAATATCACCACACCTATACTAAGGAAGAAGGCCAGAAGAAACAGCTCGCTACAGCTCGACCTTAAAGTGTGACCGAGGATCTGAAGACCATATGAATGTCGCGAGAGTTTAAAGATTCGAAACACTCGAATAAGTCTGACCACACGCAAAACTACAATGGTTTTGATATTGGAAGAGCTGATGAACAAATCCAAATAAAACGGCATGATGGCACAAAAATCAATCCAGTTCATAGGTTTCTTGATAAACTGCAGCTTTCTTGGGCAGAAAGTAAGTCGCATAACAAACTCGAGTGTAAACCAAGCCACGCAAATGATATCCGTGATGTAGAGGACCTGATACTGAGTGGATGACTTGTCTTCAAAGAAGGGAACACTTTCTAGGCAGAACGTTATGACGGAGGTCAGAATGAGGATCAGTGTGGTAAATGCAATAGCCTACCAACAAAACAATGAATTTCACTTAGCATTTTTCACTGAAGAAAAGTTGCTACAAACTTCGCTAGGTAAAGGTACAGTGTCACTGGAAGGCGATAGGCCTAATTGTCGTCTACTGTTGTTGTTTAGAGTGTTTTATAATGGGAAAAAATAAACCTTTTACGCGTAGGTGGAAGCTTAAGAATAATTCTGTGGTATTAAATAGGTCGACTGAGCAAAGGGAACTTAATCGAAGCAAGTCCACGAGCATGGGAAATAAAAAACGTCAATGAGAATCTTAAATTAAACAGAAGGCCCAGAAAAGGGGGCCTAAAGTACGGATAAAGTCGCAGTTTTCTATCAAGGATCTTTGTAATAGATTAAGGATCTAAAACATTAGTCTAAATTTTTCATCGTGTCGTTCGTGACGCGTGTTGTCCTTCTCCACTCGTAACCATTCTTGTTCTTTGAACATCTCATTAGGTTTCTATTTAGGATTTCTAAATTTGTTTTTTCCCTTCCCTTTTCCAAATTGGTCCATAGTTTTGGATTAGTTTGCACGGTGCACTGAGGAAAACCAAGCAATGATTCTTGACTTGGCTCCATTTAAGGCAGGTCACTGCTAAGGGTGACGTTGAGAGATTGCGAGACTCGCACCTTTTTTTCGGAGAGTCTGATTCTTTCTGAATGAAAAATGAAGGCGAGCCTGGACGATTTTTATCGCTAAAACATCTTTGAACGAGCCTTCGTGATTCCTGTAATTTTCGCAGTATTTGCTTGTGTTTTTCATGGGTGTTTGATTCCTATCCTAAATAGACCTATAGGAGGCTTTAATAATCCTAGAAGTGTAACCTAAGTTCAGTTCACCGCAGAGCCTCAATGAGAGAGCGTAGAAGCGAAGAAACTGAAGGCCTACATCCTTGTGAGGACTCACGTTAATAACATAACAAAAAAACCGTGAAATGATCTTTCTTCATTTCACCGTATCGAACTAAAAATTCACTATTTTTTAAGAAAGTTCTCGTTTACCTTTCTACACTACAGTCAGGATAGTCATTTTTCCAAGATTTTGTGATTTTTTGGGATAAACATAAAGGATTTCGCTCGAAACAGCTACGCTATAAACCGTCAAGACCCCCGAGACAGTTTCTCTAAAGATTAAGACTGTGATACGGAAAAAAATGGCTAAAAAAAGAGTCCGCGTGACCTCAAAATTTTGACGAGACTATTTCAAGGTTAAATATAAGTTACACTTGGGTGGATGGGATAAGAGAAGGGCTATCAAGGGATTTCTACGGTTTCTGAAAACCTTCGTCCACTGGAATATTGTTCTCTATTTCAGAAACAAGTCATTTACGATTTGCTTCGCTTGTTGATACAGGTAGCAATATACATATCCATTGGTTTGTACAGCAGTCAATCCAAACTGAATCCAATACAATATTTTTGGGTGGTTTTACAACAGTACGTAGCAACCAAGGCAATGCAGGTTTCTCCTAATCTCGTACACGTATTATTCTATCGAAACACCGCTACATGAAACTTTAAGAAAAACATTCGAGGAGTATCGCCCCTTCTGTAAAAATTCTATAGATCATGACTTGACCGCAGGCGAAAACTTGTTTGTCGGAAGGTTGCAATCTATTTGATCAAACAAAAACAACAACTATCTTCTTGTGACAAAACTGATTAGTTTTCTTTCTCTTAAAGCTCGCAGCTTAAAAATAAACATACTTTTGACAGTGGGTGAACTTTAGTTTTAGCATAAAAGTGCTTTGATAGAACAGATGAAAGCGCTGCTGTATATTTATTTAAGAACGATCTTGCTCCGATTCAGTCAGACTCTATATTATTCGTGTTTCTATGATTCTTACCAAGGTCACGTACGTATTCTCAACAAGTAAACAGCATAGATAAAAATTTCAGAAAATAATTTCTACACCGGGAATATTAGTCTGAAAGGGTAAACCAGAGTCCATTTTGCAATAGAGATTTTAAAAGTTAAACCCGGTTCGCTTTTCTCGCGTTGTGTACAAATTACCAGAATTGTGCACAAGAGCCTTTCAGAGAATGAAAAATAACTAAGAAAATAAGATGAAAAGCAATTTGATAAAAAAATTTTCCACTTAAGCCTTTTTATGTTGGTAACGAAATAAAAAATAAAAAAAGGGGGACGTTTGGCAAATGTTTTTGGCACTTACAAAACGTCAAGCGTTGCTTTCGACGTCTTAAAATCATGACAATTCTTGACAAAATTTCTTTGAAACCAAAAACTAATTGCACACAATTAGCAATGACGACAAAAACTGCAGGATGCGATCATGAAACCATTAAGTGCGTTGACGAGTGTTTTACATAATGAGTATAATAAAAAAAATCAATCATTACGTTGTAAAAGAGATTAAATTTCTACTTTAGAACTACGAGTGACGACAGAATAAGACGGTAACAAAAAGTTTTTCGATGCAAAGGAAAAACGACCAGAAAATTTGTTATGTTATGGCGCACGATTTCGAGAAAAGCTTTGACCCAATTTTATCAGGACAAGAGGCTTAAAAGAAGAAAGTTTATGCCCAGCTGTTACTTAACGTTGTCTAGGATGAATGAATATTTTTCCATTTCAGTTAAGTTGCCGCCGAATTTCGATAACATTTAATTTTCGATTCTTAATAAAAAGATCTTTCGCGAAATTGTGTGGTGATTTGCCTTCGTTAGCTTATGCCCAAGCGAGATATAAAAAGATAAAGTGAAATCCGCTCGATACTCAATGGATAGACTGTAAACTGTAGAAAATGTGTACATATTACACTCAATGCGGTACGGAAAGAATTATGGTTGCAATATATTTTTACTTTAAAGAGTTCGGAGAGAGAAAAAATAATCAAGAACTGCATGGTTTACTCGAAAAACATCACAACAAAATGGCAAAAATTATTGAGAAAACATGTGTTATCTTAAGTTCCTGAAAAGCGCTTGAAACATTGCCTTTTCGCCATTATTTATGTTGTAGACAGCGAACTGAGGCAGCCTTTTGCTTGCTGATCGAAACCTGATTAATATTATGCAATGACGTTCTGTGAAGTTGGTTTTTAATCGTTGAGTTAATGATCGCCAACTTGGTCATTTTACCTATCACTGGAAGGAAAAGTTCGAGAAAAGCTGTAGCCTCGAAAAGATACGAAAGTCAGAGCCATTAATTTTCAGCGAACAAACGGCCGGATCACGTAAAATTCTATGTCAAGACAGGCACTTACGCATGCGTGGATACGATTGGAAAAAGAAAAATCTATCTCGTTGCTGTCATGTCCCATTGCTACAATGCTCCGTGAAACAGCTTTTCAAATAAGATCGAAATAAATATCTTAAAGGGCATGAAACGTGTTTGTCTGGCTATATTTTTATTATTTTGTAAAATTCACATGTTTGAATTGAAATTATGAATTAAGGTTTTGACAATTGCGACGAAATAACAGACAGCTTTTCGTATTTTGTAAATTCACCATTGTATCAAAGAACAGTCATTAACCATAAATTTTCATTAACTTTTCCATTTAAATATTAAAAAGTGTCAGGAAAAGTTTGAAAGTTCAAGATGAGACTTGAAACAAAAAATCTCAATCCGAAATTAATATCCACCTCCACTGTTCGCCAGGACACCTGCTAAAGGCTGATGAATCAGAAGTATTGCTTTCAGATTGTGGCCACTAATATATTTGTTGTTAATGTGATTTTTGTCCATGTCTGGCTGATCCTTAAACCGCCGTAAAAGCGAATGAAAATTTTCACCGAATAATTCGTGAAGGATTCAATCAGGGCCGAACTAAGTGCGCCCGTTTAAGATTGTTTATTTGAGAGCGGTTAACTATAAACACAGCATCAATTCTACTTTCCCCATTCAAAATCGTTTTCTCGTGTCTGCGCACAGAATCACAACAACGTAGCGATGATTCACGATTCGTTTATAAATTAGCGCCAAGAATTTAGGTTCGCGGTTACCAGAGGGTGATGTCAAATTGAAGATTAATGGAAAAGCAAAATGGAACTAAGGTAATCCGTCAGTTGGCGTGCTGTCGCTTTGAGTTTCCTCGAACAATGTTTGAATAAAATAATCGCACAAGTGATTTGCCTTGTGGAGCGTTCATCGTTCAGGTCTCTTGGAAACCAAACTGACCGTAGTAAAATCATTTCTCAACCACAGTAATGGGCGTTTTGACTTGAATTTATCGACAAGATCTGAATGGATAAAATGGCCAAAGCCTAAAACGCATTTGCACAAAAGCGTCAAGCGGAGCACACAACTTCATGAGCGATTCGTGTGAAATTAAACAATATTGACAATACACATGCAAAATGAAACGCAAATTAGAAGCATGTTTTTTCTATTATATACGTTCGTGTCACTAACCTGGGCCAGCCGAGACGAATACGGCTCCTCAAATGTGGTCCAAACTTTGGGTTGAATCTTTTTCCAGAGAGTGCGGTTCTTGTTTCTAATGCTGTCGGCGACAAGTCCGTACACCGTCATATCCATGTCTGAAAGGCTGTCCCTGTCTGAATCATGCCCGTCCAATGTGTCCAAATTCGCCTGGGCTTCGCGATGTTTCTTATAGTTCAACCAGCAACATGATTCGACCTGTAGCTCATCGATTCCCCAAAATGCAAGCTCCTCTTCAAAAAGCGGACCACACACATCATTGGGGCAGTGAAGTTTTCCCGTGCGGTAGAAATTTAAGATCTGTGTAAAGACCGTCGGATGGCGATCAAAGAAATACTCGTTCGTATTTGGGTCATATTCGGGAAGTTGTGTCTTGTTTTCCGTGATCCAGGACAGTCTTGTGTCTGGGATATTTTTTAGAGTAGTAGTGTAAGTCTCGTGTCTAATACCACCGACGTTTATAACAACTTTTTCATTAGCTCGCGGATCTTCTGGGGAAGAGAGGCGAATTTCCTTCAATGACATTGTTGACGAAGGTTATGCTATAGTCCTGCTCTTTTCATCTAATCTTTCGCGAAACACCAAAAAAGCCCATTTTTCGCCCAGTAATAGCACCACGCAAACCATAAATAAAAACCGAATTACTCAGCACAAAGAGGCATTTACAACGTAAGTATTGGTCCAATGGTACATCATCGCATAGTAACGAAGACAACGGCGCGTCTTTTCGATACCAAATCTGCCCGCGCAAGATATTTGCCCAGACCTCGAAGATTCCTCCCGCTCAACTTTCTAGTGCAAACTGTCAATAATGCACACCATTAATTGCGCTCCGATTTTCCGAAAAAGTAAATGTTGCACTTCTTTCCAAAGTGTGAATGCAAATTCGATTTCGTCGGCACAAAAATCGGAAATAAAGTGGATTTTGACAGATGGTGAAATAAAAAACCTTGATGCTGTGTAACCCAACTGAGAGGATCACTCTATACAATTTCCATCAAGCTCGCTGTTTTCCCCTGCGGTTTCACAAAAAATATTTCCTCTTCATACAGAAACCATAACATATTATAAACAACATTTCGAATTTAGTGCGCACGCGTTATAACTGGACACCTGCTCGCAAACACGAACAGGAAAATATCGGCGAGCTCTTCTTCAATTCTTTGGATCATCTACGAAAATAAGTTCCGTAGCGCATCTCCAGTTAAAGGCCATTTTTATGATAACACTAGGTACGGAACTGGCCAAACAATGCGATCATCACGGGTTAAAAAATGGACAATATCAGCGTAGGAAGAGAGAAAAAAAAAGGGAGCAATTTATTTCTGTTTATCTCAGCCGCTGCCTGAGGGGTGGTGTCCGCAAAGTGACATTAAAAGGCTGTACGAGCAAAGACGGCTTCTTTAAAATAAAGAGCATTTTTACGGATTCTGACAAGTACGAAAGGCAAAATGACAATACTTCCGAACGGCATGACGTAGTGGCGTGCAGTTGAATGTGATCTGCGCATGACCAAGGCGAAGGCCATCTGGTAAATATTGTCGTATTCAAGAGGTGAAGTCTTGAAGATATACGACGCTAGCCTTTGTCTTCGCCTTACATAGTTCTTAATGTGAAAGCGAGTTCAATATCAAGTATTTCAATATTAGTAAACAATGCTAACCACAGCTCAAGAGAGACAAAGCGAGAATTCTCCTCCTTCGTCGGTGATGGCCAGCAAAAAAGGATTCCTCCAACAAATGAAGCAATTACGCAATTTAGTTGACGCTTTCACTAATTAAGCTTCTCCGCAACGGGTGATCAAGCAATGATATTAAATAGGGCGAAAATCATTTCGTTCTTTTTAAAATATTAGAACGAATCTCAGGTAAAAGTTAACAAAGGCGAAGCTAGAACTACACGTTTTTACCAAAAAATTCTGAAAAATGTAACAAAGCAGAAAAATACGTATGATCAAGTAATTGATCACTAAATCCCTCTGACGTCACCTTTCGCCTTCACTTTAAAAATTTGTCTTTTGTGCTTGCTTTCAAATAATTTCTTTACACCGACGATCAAAAATTTGAATATTTGTCAGAGATTTAAATACCTCCTTTTAAATTGAAATAGAATTCGCAAATATTGCTTAAAAACAGTCACGGAGATTTATGCTTCCACAACGTTAAGTTATAGTTTCCGCTTAAAACAAAAAATAACGCGTAGAAGAACTAACTAAACTTCTTTGCTGACTGACTAATGTACATGATATTTGACGCAATACCCTTTGATTTTTTTCTTCCGTTAAAAAAAGCATTTGAAAGCAACTTGGAAATTCAAGGGCAACAATCAAGGAAATTAAAAATTATAGCAGGGCGCTGCAAAGACTTGCTCTTAGATAACCACCAGATAAAAAAGACTTTCTTCCATTTGCTCCACAAGTTCAACTGTCAGTCTTTGAAATTGACATCTCTAAGGAGCAATCAATTCTCTAATGGAAAAAGCCATTAGGTGAGACGCAAGTTTCTTGCTTATAGTAGGTCTTATCGCTCGAGGCTTATCGTGTAACTAACGTTAAAAATCGCACGTTTATATTACTTCAGGTGACAACTAAGCGACTCAACACCTCGCTGCCAGACCACGCTTGATGCGTTTTAATCTAACGTAATTATCGCATAATAGTTAGCTGAGACGTGTCATGCACTCGAGTTCTGGTCAGCAGGTTCATCATAACTAATTTAGAAGCAAGCGTTTAGAGCCGAGTTGTTCAATAATAATCATTTGCGCTAACTGAGTTCACGCTTTTATGCACCGCAGGACTGAGATACGGTCACATGGGAAGCACTTTCCCAGTCGACAAAATTCTTCAAAGAATTACTCTTTAAGGTTTGCGGGTGGAAGTTGTAAACGTGAGTCGAAGTAATTTGCTTTGCAGCGATCACGCATAAGATCAAGAAAGCAGAAGGGATTTTTCTGATTTTTCCACGCCTGAAAACTCTCCCTCTTTGGAGCTAACTAGTACAAACTCTTTCGCAATCCCTTACAACTTTGCCCGCAAATGCTCTCCCGACTTTTCCTCCGCTTGCTCTTTAAATTTTCACTTTTCTCCTGCTAACTAACTCAGCTTTTTCCCACGCCAACTTGAACATCTTTACTAGAACTCGCTTTCATTTCTATATGTTTCCTATCCATTCTTTCCCGCGTGCTTTACCACTCGTTTACCGCTCTAATTAGCGAGGTTTTAACACGAATTAGACCCGGAGTTTCCCCACTTTGACCTCCACAAATATTTCCGCGTTCCCTATCCCGTGTGTAGTACACGATTTTTAGCCGTCTTTTATTTTGGGTCTTAAGTTCACTTTTCCCATGTTTGTTGTTGTTGTTTTTTTTAAACCCGCTACCTGGTGATAATTCTCTCGTTAATGATCTGCAGTAAATCGCACTATCACTCTTTTGGAGGCTCCATAGGGTTTTTGCTCAATGTTGGCGCGCGCGACAGCATTATGTTTTTCTAGAAAATTTTTATGTTTCGCTTTTCAAGGTCACTAAAATCCATCAAAAGGCAATGAGCAAGGTTCGGACTATCATTTGCTGTAGTAAATATTATCAAAATGATTTCCGTTCTTAAACTAAGGTTCTGCGAAGGGAGGCGCTCGCCAGCGATAATTTGGCTTTGCCTTTGATCTTCTTCAATTTGTGAAAATTGTCTAGCCGATCATTTAAAAACCAAAAAAATAGGGGTTACTAAGGCAGTTTCCTCGCTATTTGCAATTTTGTGTTTTCTTCCTCTATCTCAAAATTGGTCATATGAATTGTTTTTATCAACAGGCACTAGGAAGGGCTCAAATATGTTTAACGGTCCAGCAAATCTTAGGAAATTCCATCGAAGGAAACACGATAACTCTTTTCGGTTTTCAGACAGAGAGGGCCTTTGAATATTACGAGGGCAGTTGCTGGAGACTCTAGATTCCATCACATAAAAACTGTATTGTGTTAAACGGTTTTTAACTCACCTTTTCAGAGAACAATCGTGCGATCGTATCGAGCCGTTTTGTTTGTTTTGCATGTTGAATCTTTCAAAGCTCATGCTATGTCCGCACCCAGATCACGCGCGGTCAAAAAACCCCATGAAGCCTCCTTAAACGACTTTTTACGCGTGCACTTAATCACTTTTCCTGGGTTCTCGTTCCAGAATGTTCTTGAACTAACCGAGAAGTTTGGCGATTCTACAGATCAGCGATATTTTTGTGTGATTTAGGGAACAAATTTTTCGTTTCAAGTTCGCTGAAATTTCAACTCAGAACTAATTTTTACAATTAACAGTTCAAGCAACAGAAAATTTCCAAATAATATACAGTTGTATATCAAACAAGTTTACTGGTCGAGTTATACAGTAGGAAAACTACTAATTCACTCATGATTCGCACACAGAGGTTTGCATTCGACTGGAGATAGTAAATTTATGCAGCGATTCATGTTTCAAGATTGTTTTTTTTTTGGCGGAAACTTACTTTTAACAGATCAAGTCTAATCTTAAAAAATCTCAACCCGCACAACTTTTATGCCTCACGGTACTTGCACACCTTTTTTAATCACTTTTTTCACAGCAGTAAACGCACTAGGTATATAAATGTAAAGATTATATAATCAACCACAAGCCTAATCATATTCAACGAAAAACACTATTTATTGCGCAATAACTCGCCTGAGACTCAAATGACTTTTTCTAAAATGAATAAATCACCTAACAAGCAATAAATGAGACGGAAAATGCACGTTTGAACGCAAAGATCAAGAAGGGCACGAAAGCTTACATAACAAACACCACGCTTATAACGCCACTTTAAAATGTCTCTCCTTTTGTTATGGGGGAAAAATAAAGAGTAGCGAAGCGAAAAGTTGACGGTAAATGGCTGAAAGGGGCGGGAGAAAATGAAACCTTACGATGAATCTTATCTTCAAAATATCATCAGATTTCGTTAATTTGTTTCTGTAACCTACGTTGGTCTCCTCAGAACAACAGACGGGAAGATCCGGTTTTTTCTCCAAAGTATTTTTCAAGATTTAATCTTTTTTATTGAATGACTTATATCCTGTTTGTGTCGCTTGCTCTCGATATTCACTCGCCAAGACACATAAATGAAAAGCAAAGCCTTTAGGAAATTATCAGCGGCTAAGACAGCTCTCCAACACATCACTTGGGGTAATGTTACATGAGCAGGAGGCCCAACCATACCCACACAAAGAACACGAGAGTCATAACAAAACATCATGCAATTCTTTGCGTTCAGGATTTTATAAACCACCTCTTGACAGAGTACAAAATGGAACAAAACAACAGTATACAAAAACATACACAAACAAACAGAAATCAAAGGGGAAAAAAAACAAATGAACCAAACACAAAGTCCTCATGAAGAAATTAGACCTACATAACCATGTGAGTTTGTGAGACGAAATTTTCACCTTTTCACTTCAAGGAATTACCGAAGAGCAACTTCTTCTTGCGATATCAATTCACTATCAAGCTTACTGGTTCTAATAATAAAACATGATGATAATGTTACTGTTTTAATTTTTTATTTTTTTGACAGAAGGACCACGTTAATACGCATCTTTGAAATCGCCAAAATATCGACACACGTATGTGCATCAAATTAAACGTGGGAATTTATAAACATCGCTATCTACAGTTGAAATCAAAAATATTTTGAGAACCGAAACCAGTATCTCCGCTCAAAAGGAACTGTCGAAGACAGAAAACATCCACCTTCAGCTGTAATCAGCCAGAGGCTGAAAATGAAGGATAAGAAATGGGGAGAGGTTTTCACCGGTCTTTGAGATAGGTAGAAAAGCCTAAACAAACCGGTTTTCACCGGTCTTTGAGATAGGTAGAAAAGCCTAAACAAACAATTCTGTTTGCAACGTAAAGACGCAGAAGTCTAATGCTTAGCAAGCTGTTCTCCGCTGGATAAAAGACCCGGATTTGAGACCTGGCTGGGTCATTGTTGTGTTCATGGGCACTAAAATAAATTCTCACAATACCGTTCCGCGCATGCGCACAGGAATATAAAAAGATACCATTTATTTATTGGTAACCTGCTTTAGACTTGTGTCAGGACGCGGGGAAACGCGGGTGACCATGGGTTTTAGTTTGCATCTGATTGGTCGAGGAAGTGGCGCGAGTTTCTGAACCAATCATAGAGCGAAGTAAAGCAAACCCAATGTAATACTGGATTACTTTCCACACCAAATTGAAAATTCAAAACTATAATCTCCAATTCCGTCTTCTTCTATCATCAATAACTGAAATATTAGCTGAAAAAGTGGAGCATTTTTGGCGTGGAACGCTCCATTAAAAAAAAAACTTTCCCTATTTTTATTTCCCTGCGCTTGTTGTTTCTCCTAAATCTGCTCAATTAGTAGCAAAAATTATTACTGAAGTAGATCTTTGACGGATCGTGGTTTTTTTTTTTTCCAAATGTCTTCTTACTAGCTTACACCTTGACCATTAAATCGCGAAAAACATCGATGCTCTTTTAAGGTGAACCTTTAGAAGCTTTACTCTGCTAAGACAAACGAAGGGCTAAGCTAAGGAACCCTGTTCGATGTTAAAAGGCCAACAACAGTTTACATAGCTTTTCAGAAATAACAAAAACATGTTCTGTAAACACAAATTATAATATTGGAACCTCTGCTGGTGGACAAGCTGGCTGCGTATACTTAATCTTTTTTTTTCTAGGCTGAATGTATGGTTGTTGTTGATGTTTTTCGCTTTCTCCAGATTTTAATTCCATAAAACATAAAGGATCTGTGGTATTCTCCGAAATTTGGTATCGATGGATCCATTAGTTCACTGACATAATCATAAATTAAACCGAATCCCACGCAATATTTGTTAACAAGAAAGTTGCCAGAGAAATAAAAAAGCTGCGAAATTATTCAAAAATTTACATGAGAAAGAATTTTGACAGATTAGAGGAAGACACACCGAGATTAATATAATGAACATCTGCACGCAACTCAAAAAGATCTGACTGTTTTGCGACAAAGACATGAATTATCTGCCTTGTGGTTCAAATTTATATTCATCGAGCTACACCCTTCTGGAAACTCCAACAGCTAGATAACGATCTCAGCTTATTTCATAATCTTTACAAAAATTTCATTTAGCATAGTCTTCTTTTTTTCCAACCTAGAAATCTAATTTTAAAACTGGAAAAGTTTCGTGAGAATACCCTTTTTCCCATACAGGTCTGAGAATATGAACCGGTATCCTTGGTCACATTGACACTGTTCCAATATAATACAAGTTGCCATGTCTTGCCGGCAACACGCTGCGTCGTATGCAAGCTAAGTGGGATTTTCCATTACAAACGCTGTAGTTTTTTCCCTCTACCCTCCAAATTATAAATGAAACTTTTCCTTTCCAGTTGCTGTATACTGATTTATTGTAAATCAGAGAAGATAATTTGGTCCTGCATCACAACAACATTCGCCGGCTGCCAAGTATTTGTATTATTCCTCATTTACTTTCCCCTCGTTGAGCTCTAAGAACTCGCCGTATAACGGTTATTGAAAGCAGATGCACGGACAGAGACGGGACAATGTTATTTACTTCTGGAAGCGAAAGGGGTGGTTGGCAAAGCTTACCGCGTTTTCGCTCTATCAGCGTGAAATTACGGGCGTAACGCTACAGCTGCTACAAAAACATTACGCAACAAGTTTACAGTTTTATGGCGTTTCATAAAGTAGGAAAAGAAGAAGACAATGCTAGATAAGTCACAACGAAAATCAACGCCTGTTTTAGGAAGCAGAAGCGACAAAGAGAGACAAAAGGAATGCCTTTCAATGCGTTCCTGTTTCTCTCATTCATTGTTCGCTGGTTCTTGTCGGGGACGTGGGCTTAGGTCTAATAATACACTATATAGCGGCTATTGAAAACAGTTGCACTGACAGAGACGAAAAAAAACTAAATTACTTCTGGATGCGACAGGGGCCGTTACCGTAGCCTACCGCGATTTCGCTCTATCAGCGAGAAATTAAGGGTGCAACGCTACAGTGGCAACAAAAACATAACGCTACAATCTGACAGTTTCATGGCGTTCCACAAAAAAGGAAAACAAAAAAAAAAATCACCGCCAGACAAGTTAAAACGAAAATCAACGCCTGTTTCAGGAAGTAGAAGCGATGATTGAAAAGAGACACAAAAGGAATGCCTTTCACTGCTTTCCTGTTTATCATAATACACCTTGACCTCTTTTATAATGGTGTACGTCAATGACACCTAAAAGCTTAGAAATTACACTGAAAGTTCCGATAATAACACCCGCAATGGCTGACAAAACGAAACACAATGAGCAATTCCTCACGTTTTTTCAGTCTTTAATTTGCAGATATTTTCGTTAAATTGCCATTCAGACGGACTTTTTAGTCAAAGGTAGGCCTTTTCACAGCTCATAAAAATTAAGTATTCGAGCAAAAAACGAACACATCCTATCAAGAATTATTCAGAATTTCGCAAATTAACGAAATAGCAGCACTTAACGGCTGAGAGCTTTTTCAACACAATTCAAACATGCTAAAAAAGGATGTGGTTTGTCATCGGGTTGGAATACAATAGTAATAAAAATCATAATGGTTTTACAAAATTGAAAGCACTTACAACCCAGCGGTTGGCGAATTTGACCCAGATTACGGTGGGTCAAGGTCACTTTTTGATTACTTGCCCTTCAAATGAGAAAGTTTAGACTGCAACTGGTCTGTTAACGATTCTATTTCGGCGTGCCATTTGCCACACATTAACCAAACAAATGCGAATGAAAGATCAAATGTACACACATTGCAGGCTTTTAGAGCCTTTCGACAGCTTTCACTTTTTTTTATTACTTTTATATTTCGTCCGAAAATCAAATATAATTTCTCCATAAGTTAAACTGATTACTTCAATCAGAATCAATCGGGTCTTTTCAACGACCTAATACAAGTAAACCATCCTTAATAAATTTGTCGCCATAAACATTTTCTAATATATGAACTGTCACAGAGATTAGGATTCTTCTAGGATTTTCAAAATCGATTCTCAACATTTAATAGTCTTTACAGAGGAACATAATAGCGAGTGAAATGAGTCTCAGTGAGATAATGGCAGCAGCTTTCAATTTCAGTATTCCTTGGCAAGTGAGATGCGGTGTCCAACATCTCGCTAAAATAAAGTTTAACTTTGAAGATAACTTAAGGAACGCATGATTCTTCTGCGTACGAGTCGTAAAATTGTGTTTATGTAAATTATGAAATTTCACCAAGACATACATTTGTGCCACTCAGTTCCTCTCAACAGTCACCATCATGTTCAGGCGTTATACACTGAATCAAAGATAGTAAAATCCTAAAACATTCCGTGCTGTGGAAAAGGTGAGGCACCAAGTCCTATCTTTGACGCTGACTCAAAACACACACGCCGCTGGCTCAGAAAGTTGGCTTATGGTGACGTCAAGTTTGATGACTTCAACGTCGTTGTAGACCACACCAGGCTAGGTCGACGGATTTGGGTGAATTTTCGATACAACAAAGAGCTCACCACTTGTGTTTTGCATTCAATAACAAGTTATATATGGACGAAGTTTCGAAAACTTGAAGTGTCTTTATCTTCTGGCCGAGATCGCAAGGAGGGAATTTTCATGATCTTTTAAATCAGGTATAGTGCGATATGTAGAGCGCATTCAAGACGTCAAGACGTGTTCGACGCGAATTTTTAACAGAAAGAGTCTGTATTTAATGAATGTATTTAACATTTTTAACATCAGAGACTTCAGTTTCCAGCCTAAGTCAATCATTGCTTTCAATGAGAATCTTTCGCGACTCAGGCTAAAACGTGGCAAAAAAGGTATCAATGTTTCGACTTCATCCGAAAGTGAGTCGAGTTCTTAACGAATTATCATAGAGTTCTAAGTGCATTCAGTTAGCGGTGCAGTTCCTTCATCGCATTCCATGCGAGTCGTTCACGATCCATCACAAACAAAAGATCAAAGAATGTTTCGACGCACAGGTATCAGTCAGCGGTCGTAGATTTTACTGACCATGACCTGTTCTTGACTCTCACAGCCAATACCAACCAACACAGAAAAACTGACCAATCACTTTTATTAATCCACTCTTGACTCCCGATGGTCAACTCCTCACCATACATTGAAGTTAAAAACACACAACTCAGGTTGTATGACGCTATTCACAGGCACACAGCTCGACGAGAGCCTTTTTGAAGCCTTGAAGAGGAGGCAAAGAGCAACATCACAAAGACTCCCAAATATTTCCTGCGCGCCATAAATCCCTTCTTTTTTATACTTCAATAAATAGTGCAGGAGTCGAATGTCTCACCAAGTCATCTCGTAATCAAGACGTTGAATATTTGGGTTATTCTGGTTCTCTTTCAGTATCTTGATCGTAAAACTTAGCTTTAAGAGTCGGAATTTTTTAAGTGGCAACCTGAAAGTCATTGACTATTTCCGTTTTTCTTCAAAGTACAGTACATGTATTGTACAACAGAGATGACACTCGCTGGATTAACTTTAAACGTGAGCAATCCACGGCATACATACTCCAAAACAAGCATTGACTGTTACCTTGTATCATTCTCCGCCAACAGAGGCACATGGCCCCAGCTAATGCATGAGAGTCAAAAGTCCAGACAGCTGTTAGTGACCATGGACTGGCACGAGAGGGACCCAGGCTTCCCTCGATGTGAATCTTCCTGTGTCCTATTCGCTGTTTCTGAAAGTTCTGGAGGAAGGTGAAGTTTCTAAGGAAACATAAAAAGAAAAATGTTTAATCGTGCTCAGTTCACATTATTTAATCATCACAGAACGAAATAGAGCTCGATCCTTTAGTTTCCAAGATCTGATTGTGAATTCTCCCCTCTGGCTGCTAGACATTTCCTTGTAAATTTGTTGCGAGAATTTGGTTTTAAATCAAGAAAACAACTTCTTCCTGATAAGTTAGAGTATTTTCATTGCCTGTTTTCTGGATAATGTATGCACAGCATAAAGAGAAGTTACATGTCAATCACTTCTTGGGGTTAAAGGATTAACTTATCGATAAGGCACGGTGAACCACATACTAAAATACGCAAAATGCAACTTCTTTGAAAGAGAAGAGGCTCAAAACAATTGAATAAGTAGCTAATGATGTACATCATCGGCTAGGAAACCAAAAAGTAAAGCCCTGGCATTAACAGGAGTCCCGAGCGTGTCTACGAGAGGTAATTTTCACATTAGTGTATCAATGAATAAAACTACCTTTCTGTTCTTCTCTCAACAGGGAGAAGAAGCTTTAGGCAAGAAGAGATGTTTGCTCTTCCTCCGTGCTTGTAGGAGCGCACCATAAAGAAACTCACTCAAAACGACCAAACACTTGAAGAACCGCACGAAAAAAGAAAACATAAACAAACTTCAAGAACTCTATTAAAGACCTACCTCGATATCATCTGCTTTCGCCTCAATTTAAAGCGAGGTCGAAGGAATCAGGCACGTGACAAACGAGGGAGTTTACGCGAGGCAGGCGAACAATATGAAAGAGACCTGTAATTCAAAAGATGTCAATTTATCAAACTAAATAAACTCCACTTTAACTCAAGAGGTGCATTGATTTTACATCAGAAGCGTTATGAAGTTATAAGCTTCTGATCATATTCCCAGCCGCGTGCTAGTTGACTTCAATACAATATTTTCCATGATTTGCCTCAAAAGGACATTCGTTTTGCAGTTTCGTGTACAAACAAGTTTCCCTCCAATATACACTGTTACACCTTTCCTCGTGCATGGTTTACTTGCCCTCACAAGGACAAACAACTGTTTTCGCTATCAGGCTCTAATATCTTACAATGCCGTACACCCTTTGAGCACTAAAGGTGACTAGCATCTAATTTCTCCTTACAATGGCACCCTTGATTCGACATTAAGGTCACAAGAATAAAGGAAACGATCATCACCTAAAGAAGCTCCTGGAACTGTTAAACAAATTCTCCTTGATCAGCACCTTTGGAAATGTATAGATCACAGTAATGGAGATATACATACTGCTGTTAGATTGTAGAGGGCGAAAGATAACTATTCAAGGATACCTCGGTTACCATCCGCTACTTCCATCGCGCTGTCGAAAATTAATAAAAAAAAGAGCGCACCGGGAATCTTTGTAAACTGGGTTCGTTTCATTATCATACACCAGCAAATTACTCCAGATTTGACCACCGTGTCACAAAGTCTCTCTACTCTCGCCGAGTGAGGGCTGGGTCCTACGGGGTTATTATCAAATGCACTGATATCGTTTATTTGGAAATAATTTTCTTAAGAGATCGGTTGTCCTCTAGGATTCCACCCTTCATTTTCCCTGTAAGATTAATTAATGTTCGTCACTGGTTAAAATGTCCAAAGTGCCGGATTTCACCTGTGCTGTTTCTGCGGCACGAAAGAATAAGAATGGAACTCTAGTAAGCGTCATCTTAAGGAGGGTTTTCCTTAAAGTCCCTCGGAATTAACTTCCCATTCACGGGCCTGGGGAACACAATTTCAGTCATTTACGCATCTTCTAGCCTTGATATGACGTATGACGTTGTGTTCGGGACCTCCCTCTCATAAGAGTTTTTAAGGCGCACTGTGTCCTTTTATGAATACATATCTTACAGGAACAATCTGTAATTATTATTCTGCAGACATCATTTTACAAAAAGGTTAGATTTTGTTGGTGTTTTTGTTGTTTTTTGTTCTCTGCTTCCTGAAACAGGTTGGGTAGGAACATTAACAAAGCAGACTGCCAAAGCAGAGGCGGAGTGTGGCACGTAACTGGAACAAAAATCTGTTCATGGTGGGGCTTATTTCATGCCGAAGTGTTGCTCTTCTCCCCACAGTGGCGAGCCAAGACCATTGAGAACTATTCTGAGAATTGTTCGTTCTCAAGCTGAGAAAAATAAAAAAGATCGGCTTATGTCCCTTTACGTTCTCATGACGCCTGTCAACACAATAACATCCAATTATCTCCAGCCCCATGGAGTGTCTGCCCTCCCGCATTGAGGCCACTAGTCCTTGGAATTGTATTTTAATTTTCAATGCACTGCCTCGAAAAACAAAAAACAGACTGTTTTCATTTAATACAGAAAACTACCGGAAATTTCCAGTTGTCCTTGCAAAGGCAAGTAAGGGATCAACTCGGGAATAGCATTGGAATCTGGAGAACCCCTTTGGAATTTACAGCAGACATGCCTGTTGTCCAAGCCGTGCATTTCTATCATTAGAAAATCTTTAGTTTTGATTTTCAGACAAAACTGTAAGATAATTTCTTGTCTACACAAGCCTGCATCTCTGGCAGGTTACCTCCTCTAAGTCCTGTCTCAAGAGGTTCTCCCTGCCTTTGCACAAAGTTTTCTTCTCACCCACTCCTATCTTATAATCAAACTGTTGTCACATCCTAGAAAGTAAATCTTGAATATGGAAGTTTGGTAAAAATTTAGTGATACACACGTCAGATAGGTTTAACAAACAGCAATTGATTGCCATTGAGAATCCCCTTTATCAGCAGTTGTAAATCCTCCTTCCTTGATTGCAGAATTTATCGTGAGATAAGCATTCTGTAAACATTATTCTCACTCAATCTAATAAAGTGAATGAGGACACTTACATTTAGTTCAATTACAACAAAGCTCATGGTAGGTTCTAAAGCTGGTTGGTATTTTAAAAATGTTATCAGAACTTGTTCAGTTGACTTTAAGTAAAAATATCTTAAAAACGATGTGCTAAAAAGTTTTTAAGAACTTCTGAAGCCTATACTATCAATAGTTAACCCACATTCTGGTATGTGAACTTATATGTTTGCTTTAAAAACACCCAGGTTCTCAGTTATGGTGTAAACCACAGGGTCAGATAATTTAAGCTCAAAAATTTGAGCATTTATGCCTTTAGGGAATCACCCCTGAAAACCATGCATGAGCCAAATCATATGCTCAAACTTGTCATTATACTTTATTTCATAATTCAAAATAATACCTTTTAAGAGCCTTTCACTCTCCCCCTCCCTCTTGCCCTCTGCCCCGCACCCCTCCCTGCGAATTCCCTACTGCAAACTATTAAAACTTGCCAAAGTTCCAGAACCCAACATTTTACTGGATCAATTTCTACAGTGCAAGCAAGAAAAGCAAGCGCACTGTTGACAGTGCGCAGATACGGAATTTATCTCTTGTTGAATGTAAAGGAAAGTTAGACCACATTGCCTTTTGCCATCTTATGCCTGATTTTCTAACGTTAATCTGGCAAACTTTATCTGAACCCAGTCACCAGGTTCAACTTTATGATATCTTCTCATTTTCAGAAGCATTTTTGAGCAGACTAATATCAACTGAAAGAAGTTTTATCCCACTTACTTTACTTCCTTTACTCTGTGCAACTGAGACAACGGTGGCCATTTCAACTGGTCACAAACGACGACGTTTTGCATAGGAATAGAGCTTAGCTTAGTTTCATCCATAACTCTGTTCAATATCAATGTAGTGGACCAAATGAACAGATGATTGGGGGGCCATGACTGTGGATGAAAAAGGAAAAAAGTGGAAACCATGTGAAAAATACTTGAAGTTTGTGATACTATCGAGGCTGCTGGTTCATATGGGCATGCAAATATCAGAAAATTATCTGGTCTCTACGCAGACTTCTCTGGCTAAATGATTGATCTTTCAATACAATAGGTGAGTGTAAAAAGACAGTCTACAATAAATCCTACTGAAGTCACCCACTCCTCTCTCCCCGTTTCAACCCTCAATTAAAAAAATAAACCAAAGTTGGTGGTATTTGTTTTTTTAATGTTCTTCTTTCACCTTGCAGCCGGAGTAGCCACATTTTCCAGACTAAACGGTTGTTATGAATTGATTGAGAACTTCCAAATTTTTAAGGACTTTGTCAAGGAACATTATTATTTTCATGGTGGTTTACTATTTTTTCCACTCATTTCCGTAAATTTTTTTTAAAAATCAAAAAAAACCCCCCAACAAAAAATTTCCCCCCCCCCCCCACCAAATTGTCAAATTGCAGGAAGTATAGAAAGACATAACCCAAGCCCAGATTAGGAACTGACGTCAAACTTGGTTTGATTCTGATATCTGCCAAGCAATCTTCAGAGACTGAATTGGTGAAGCACTATCTCTGGTTCTCTACACTATAAGTTTTTATATCAACTTGTTGTGGAAGATCCTGAAGTAAAGAAGGAAAAAATCAACAGTCCAACATGTTTCATTTTCTTTTTTATTACCTCACATTGCACTGGACGACTCTTTAGTTGAGTTGACGAGATGCAGCCAGTTCCTGAATTTCAAAATATGACAAAACCCTATCTCCAAAGACGCCCCCCTCACAACTCTATCAAGGATCCATTCCTGGAATATTTATGATATAGCTGCGGTGTAATGATACTTTCAATTCTATAATATAAACAGGTACAGAAACCTTTTCTTTAGTCCCATGAGTCTCAATGATTTTACTTCTCATTTCCTCAAGAGGACTAGCCAAAAGATTTACTAGGAGTAAAATGCTTCCAAGTTTTTGTCCTATTGATATATAATTATCATCAACGTTTCTTCTTTAATTATTTTACTTTGCGGATAATCGTTACAAATAGAGTGCAATGTTATTTTGAGGTTGGAACTTTGAAAAAATTGGAGTCATACACCCCCACAATGTCAGCACCCTTTATTAAACTAGTGTCCCACTAACCCGTTAGAAAATCAATATTAGGCATCATGGGAGCTTATTTGATGTTTTAAAAAATAGGATAAAACTAGTCTAAAGCGGCCATGTCCTCTGCTTCTCTCTTAGGTAGAAATCTTTATAAGCATTAACCTAAGTTATGGAAAACAGAGATGGTTACTTCACTTCAAAATATCATGGGTTTCTCTGGTTCAGCAGATGCCAGGAATATTGAATGACCAGATATCACTCCTTCAGCCAGAAAATACTTTGAAAGTTGTCGGGCATAGGAACTATAAGTGTCTTCCTCTAAAGAGAAGAAAAAAAATTGCTAAATATTTAAGAAACAGAGAAAGTAAACAGACAATTTTAATCTCAAAAGTTTAATAAAAGCAGACACCCAAATGACTTTGAACCTGATAAAACAGTCAGTTTCATACAACTACAGATTCCCAAAATATAATGTCATTTGTTAATCGGTGATTTAACATTTGTGGTTGGGCTCTGACCATATTCCAGAGTACTATTCATCTTGTCCGAAAATCCAAGATAGACATTAAAAGTGTCCAAAGAAAGAATTTATATTTCAAATGAAAATTCCCCTTATTCTGATTTTTCTTCTTTTTGTTGTATTAAATGCAAGATATCTTTTTTTGTAAAATGCAACAGTTGTTATTTGGCATTACAATTACTACAGAGTGATCTGAGAACTGGAAGGGTAAAATATTCAGTTAAATAATGGTTTGTAATCAATAAGACTCTTAAGTCTGTGTACTAATTGCTTTCTTAGCTATGATTAAAAAAGACCACCACACATCAAGGCAACTGCTCCTTAGGGAAGCCTGTGAAATGGGATGCATGTCAGCACACATTCGAATTCAAGGGTGACAAATGAGACAGAGGCAAAAAGGTGCTGCTTTGGGGCTCACGAATTCATAAATAAAGTTAGCTTACTTGCTTAAACTAACAATCTGTTCTTATCGAATACCTGGTCAAGAACTACCAGGAATTAAAGTTGAAATCAGCTGATTGATTGATTAATTTAAAGCTGTTATGTTATTTTCCGAATAATTTACCCAGAAAATTAGTCAAGCGGACAAGATGGCGTATAAGAAATAATATAGGAGGAAACAGACCTAAAATACCTACCAACCATAAAAACGGTGCCTACGGCAATTCCACCCCCTGGAAAAATGATTTTAATTAATCACGATTAGCCAGGAATGCCAAGACTGTGAAAACTGAAAAACTAAACACAAAAACGTTTACCAGTCCGCAATAGACTGAGTCAGTGAGTCTCACCTATAACGTTATCCATAGATGGAACTCCAGAAGATACTAGAAGTTGATTATTATGAAGAGAAGGCCTTGTTCCTGGGGGATAAATAGCACGACCTCGCGTACTCTTTTTCTTGAAACTGGTCGCCATTTTGAATTTTTGGGGCTCTGTATGTGAAGAGTTTTTTGTCGCTTATAGAGGCCACTGACCAAAAATCACGCCAGCGATGGCCAAATTATACCCAGCCACCCCATCCATCCATGCTCATGAAATCAAATAAGTCATTTTCATTTGGTTAAAGATAGAGCACTTCTGTTGTTCGAACCACACAAACTAGTAGCCATTTACTTTACAAAACAAGTATATTTTCTTTCTTTGACGCAGGACCAGAAGGAAAAACCTCTTTTCAGGCGGCGAACAAATATCATTTTGCCTCTCCCCTCCCTCCCCAACTACAATATTTTAATGACGTCATGGACGTTTCGCGCCAAAGTTGAGAATCTTATGTCCAATTAGAAGAAGCCTTTTAAGAAAATTATACAAAAACGACAGCTTGTACAGTAACCAATCAATTTTTACGTTAGTTTGATTGTCTGGCTTTCGTTACCGGAGAACTGGTGACTAAGTGTAACACTTGTTCGTCACGTCAGGCAGTTGTGTTGGGAACGTCGTTGTTTTAAAAGGCTAAGAAGCTTTTTCCGGCCGAAATTTTGTTGCTGGCTAACACAGCCATGAGTACAAATGGAGCTGCCGATAGATACTCCAATCATACTCTTGAAAAGGTGGCGAGAACCAAAGCAACGATTGAAAGTTTCTACGCAAACTTGATCACTCAACACCAAGAGAGACAGAACAGGTCTGATCGCAAATCATATCCTTGGTGTAAATTAGTGTTTTTTGGTGTCCCAACTTCGTCGAGTTTAGTACATTCATGGCAGAAATACATCCCATGGCCAGAAGTTTGCTGTGTAAAAACAGATTCACGAAATTTGTGGCCTTGAAGTAATTATTGGTTTTCTTGTTTTAGATGGAAAGTCTTGGAAATGAATATGGAACAACAAGGGTTGACAGAAGAAGAGGTGAGTTGGTAGGGTATTTCCTGTAATATGTTTTAAGTTTTGACACATTCGGAGCATTTAGTAGCTTTCGTTGCAGTGCTTCAAGTTTTGTCTACTTTACGAATTAATGAATGGCGATGACTTGCTATCGAAACTTCACAACGTACAGGAAACCCGAGTTGAATTAGATTAGTAGTTGTTGCTGACATGAAATCAAATTGTTACTTTTAATAGAGAAGCCGAGTATTACTATTCTGTAAATTAAAATTGCAACGAATGGCGAGTATTTTCGTTTGGAAAATAATCGAAGATATCCGAACGTTTACGAGGGTTCGTTTAAAATGTTGCATTGTATCTAAGTAGACTAAGGTTTTTTGCCCCGAATATTTACTTAAGGCTGACATGTGTTTTGACTTTATCCAATTTTGAGCTGTTTAATTTTCGACCTTGATAGTACAACAGCAGTTTAAAAGACATTTAGGATATTAGAGGATTTTAACCGCAAACAAACTTGAGAAAGCTCGTGTCGTAATATCGCCAGCTTAGCGGAAAATTAATTCGCAAAGTTTTTGCATACATATCAGACCGAGTCATGTAAATTTTCCCTAACGATTGAAAGACACAGCATGAAGGCCAAGCTGCGAAATAAAACAGATTTTCTCTGGTTTGAAAAACAAGGTTTGGACGTCATTATATTTCGTCAAAAAAATCACCATCAACATCACGAATACTATAATTAATTTCGCCATCAATAATTATTGAAGTGTCATCGACTTGAACGTGACGACATAAACTTTTACATCGTCGATTGATGAACTGTATGTTGCCTTTGGTTTTGCTTTTGACGTATATCATTTTTTTTATGTTGTACATTTAGTATCTCTGTATATAAGTTTTTTCAAGGGAGAAAGGATTTGGACTAGTTATGAGAAGGTTAGGAAATGATTTTTCTGTGGAATAGCCTCTAGTCTAAAACACCTGTGTAGATTTTGCTCCTCAAGTGACAAGTAGCCTTATTTGTTTCCCGAAACAAAAAGAAACAAAAATAAGAGAAACAAATGAGCATTTTAGTTATCTCCCACTGTTATGGTTTCAGACCATCAATATAACCTATGTTTCATTGTTTTGCACCAGCAATATAGCCGAGGTGATGTCATATTTGAAGCATTACTTGTCTTTGCAAGGGTTCACACACCTATACTCTTAACCCTTTACACCCCAACATTAATATTCATATTCTCTGCACTGTTCTCCTTCTATTTCCTATGGTAATGACAAGGAGAATTTGTTTGATGATCAGGAGCTTCTCAAATTGGTGATCATTTCCTTAATTCTTGTGACCTTTATATTTGATTCAAGGGTGAAACTGTTAGGAGAAACTACATGCCAGTCACTCTCAAGAAATAAAGTGTTAAAGGAATCACTGTCTGTTGGTGTAACCCTATTTATTTACTACAGGGTTAGATAAGTAGCAGAAAGTAAAAAAGTCAGTTTCCTGTGGCACAGCTCTATTTTTTTCAATAGGCCTTGAGAATGTTTACATTGGAATAGCTAATTTTATCCCTAAGGTATGATTTCATGGTGTGGACTGATGAATTTTAATAGGAAAACACTGAAATCAAAGATCACCCACATTTAAATTAGAAAGTGGCAAAGATTAATGAAAAACTTTGTGCATAGAGGCCTGGGGTGAATTTTTGACAAGTGAGGTCACTGTGCATAAGAGCTACCAACATTTCACAGCAAATAAACAAGAGACCTTTTAAATAATAAAGTTTTTCAGGGGATAAGAGTCTTTAAGCAGTTGTGGATAAGCAGCTTGTTAAGAGGGAGTTGTAGCTCTCAGATGTCTGTACTTAAAGGAAGTAAGGCTCGATGATGAGCCACTGATCGAGAGAAGAGCCCGATTATATACACCTCCCCAGAAGAGTTACATGTACAGGTAGGGTGGGAGAGTAACTCCGGTCCCAGGGTTGTTTCTATGTTTTGTTAATGAATTTCACATTTCCCCTTACATGTCCAGGGTTGTTATGAGGAAGTATTGTAGCCACTCTGTTATAAAAAAATATGGCAGCATGAGAACAGGGAAAACTAACTGGAGCAAAATCAATATGCCTTTAAAAATGAATAATAGCCTAGGCCATCAAAATTTAACTTTAGGATTCTGTTTAGTGGTGAGAGAATTTTCTGCCCACTGATGCTAAATTAACACCCTGGTTGCAAGATAACAGTAAGGTTTTCCTTGGAAGGGGAAAAAGATCAAGAAGTGAATGGTCTGTTGGTCTGTTCCTAAGCTGCATTAATAAACAGATCAAGATGAGATAGAACTTACTGAACAAGTCAGCCCTGTTATGAATAAGTGCTACATCACAGAAAAAAAATCAGCTGTATTAAGTACAGGTGCTACAGAAGCAAAGAGAGGAGATATACTCCAACCTTTTTATTACCAAAATCTCATGAGTATTTGTCCTTACTGTCTGCCATATAATTTTAATGATGTTAGTTTGGAGAATTGGGTATTGGATCAACCAATAATCCCCTAGTTGTTATTTGTTTTTTATTCTCATTACTGGCCTGCATGATATTGTATAATTTAACATGATAGTATTAAAAGGAGAAATTCTATTTTGGTCACTCATGGGAGTTATAAAAGGTTAACCAAGCTATCTTTAAGCTATAGGAGATATGGTAACCCTTCTAGGCATTGTAAGGGTTACTGTTTATCCTTGTAAGAAGAATCTACAAAAAGGTAAACAGAGAGGGTATTTTTCTTAGTTCTCATTGAAGCTTTCAAACTTAATGAAACAGAGGTATTGGTATTTTGACCTAGAGGAATCTTTGGGGAATTATTCCTTGGATTTTATTCATTTTCCTTTTAGAAAAAAGAATCAAGAAGCCATCTTGCAAAGAAGGAAACAGAGTTTTTGAGACTGAAAAGATCAAGAATTGGGAAAGAAGATTTTGATTCCTTAAAGGTGGTTGGACGTGGTGCTTTTGGCGAGGTGAGAATATATATTAGTCTACTATTGCCTTAAAATTTTGAAGCCGTCACCTCCGCAATCTTGTAACATGGATATGAGCTTGTAACCACATTATAAATTTTTTATTCTTTTTTTGTGTCTGGTCTCAAACTGTTGCTTAAATGTTACTCAGCAAAACCTAGTTTTCACTTGTGTGGTAACTTGGAGATGTAGTTAGTAAAACCAAAAAAATAATTTTATTGACAACATTAAAAAATTTGATGTTTCAACCTCTCCAAGATCATTTTCAAGTTCTAGTAAAATCTAAAAAAATTGAAAAAATCAGCCAAAAAATTAATATAATAATTTTCAAAAAACTGACTAGAATGTAAAAAGTATTAAGATGTGTAAAATTGTATGATTACAAACAATTCAAACATTTGAATTTAAAAGAATAGTCTAGAAATAATAGTCTAAAAATAATAACTTTTTTGTAAACATGCTATTCCTATGTTGTATCTAATTTTTATGGTTTTTTTTATACTGTACTAGAACTTGAATATGACCTTGTTCCTTTTTATCACTAATTTTTATTACAAAATCTATATCAAATAAACTTCTTTTTAAGATCTACCAGATAGTACCAAATTTGAATGGCTCACTGAGGTGTCTTTTTCCTTTTGTTATTCACAATATTTCCTAGAAAGTGTAAAAGTATTCAAACTAGCTCAATTTTATTCCCCTTTGTTTCAGGGTGATTCATATGCTAACAAACAAAAAACACAGAGAGATAAGAATTATTCAAAACTTCAATCAAAAACATAGTTTTTCACTTATTTTAAAAAAATGGATGGTAACTTAGAAATCAAATCTAACTCAGGTTTTTTTCATCTGGCAACAATTATCACCACGTAATCTACACAAAGTGGTTTTTAAATTTTCTCTGAAACACATCATGATTGTGATGTAAAAATATGTTCATTTATGTAGATATGTGGTAATGTGTGCATATGTCTGAGAAAAATGATGATCATGTACTTTGTATTTGACTGTTTAAAACTGTTGGAATCATGTATTCCTGGTAGGTACGTTTAGTTCAAAAGCATGACACAGGCCATGTATATGCAATGAAGATCTTGCGAAAAGAAGACATGCTCGAAAAGGAACAGGTAAATTACAAAGTAAAACCTAATCTTATTATCTTCAATGTCTGGAAAAAAGTTGAGTAGTATATATAACCCCACTGTTTTTTTGTTTTGTTTTTTGTTTCGTTACTGTCAGAAGAGCTCTGGTAAATCTGTGACATAAACAAAATCCTCATGTTAATATATACCTTTTCCAAACCTGATATGGTTTGTATTGTGTAGTTTAATGTAGGTTGCTCATAGAAAAAGATATGTGAAGTCTGCACTTGTGTTTTTTGTTAGTCAAGAAAGAGCATTCATCTGGTAATTCTCTGATATAACCCAAACTCCTCTAAAATACCTTTCCAAACTTGATCTGTTTTACACCATGTGTTTTAATGTAGGTTGCTCATGCCCGCGCAGAGAGAGACATTCTTGCTGAGGCAGAAAATCCTTGGGTTGTGAAGATGTTCTACTCGTTCCAGGATGGACATTATCTGTATTTAGTGATGGAGTTTCTTCCAGGTGGTAAGCACATGACCTTTGTCTACAAGAGAGTTGGTCTCCCATTGCTCTGACCTTGTAGATTATTTTGATAAAGTTTATTTTCCTTGGCTTTGGTGAGGTTTGAAAATCATATACATGTACTGGCAAACAGCTGCCTTCTAGAAGCCATTCTTGGGCTGTAGAACATGTTAATGCTTGAACTAGTTACTTTTCTCACCTTTAAGATGATTTTTCTTGTAGGTGATCTTATGACGATGCTCATGAAAAAAGACACTTTTACTGAAGATGAGACACGATTCTACATAGCAGAATCAGTTCTTGCAATAAATTCCATTCACCAAGTTGGATTTATTCATAGGTTAGGAGCACTAGACTTGTTATTAAAACTTTGTTAATTGTGTTTTTTATTGTTGCTTGGTTTTTATACTTGTTGTACCTATAAGGGTAGAATTATTGTGAATTCATTGAATTAGATGTTATTTAAATCTGCAGATGTCTGACTAATGCACTGATTATTATGACAGTTAACTGATTTAATATTTTTTTCACAAACACCATTTTGTTCTTTACAGGGATATTAAACCTGACAATTTGCTGTTAGATAGCAAAGTATGTACATCTTTCAGTTACTTTTTCAAACTAAGACTTAAATTTTTTTGTTCCTTCAAATGAAGATTCAAATGACCTTTTCTAAATAATCCAACCATCAGATTGTAGACAAAAAGAACTATACTGCATTTTCTTTAAAAGCTTTCAGATCTGAAACCAGCTTTAAACAACCCTGTTCTGGTAGACTGTCAACTTGTCAAAGGAGAGAAGAAATGTGGGCAGCTAATTTTCTAAGTGTGAGGCAAAGAATTAAATTGAATTATACTTTTATTTTCATAGGGACACATCAAATTAGCAGATTTTGGTCTTTGTACTGGTCTCAAGAAAGCACACAGAACAGAATTTTACAGAGAAATTTTACCAAGTGATATGAAAGATTTCTGTAAGTAAAAAGTGCCATTTAAGGTATTTAAAGAAAAGTAAAAAGTTCACAGTTTATGAATCATCCAGAAAAGGGTAAGGAAGTTGTTATCCCCAAAGAAATTGCATAATGAATGGTTCTGGTCAACCAGGGAAATTTTCAACAGTTACTGTTAGTAGTAATTACATATTGTTATGTGTTACTTGTTGCTGGAAAGTCCATGTAGTAAAAACATGTGACTGAGGTGCTGAAAATGCTGAATTTGTTAATCTAATTTTCCTTCTACAACTTTTCTTCTTTCTTCTCCCTGTGTTTCTCTGAAATCATTTTTAATTTACAGTTGTGAGTTTTCCCACACACATAACATTTAGTGAATGTGGTAAACCCAAACTGAAAATGAAGTTACATGCTGTACATCCTTCCTTTAGCATCAGCTGAACCATTAGATACAAAAGGCAGAGCAGCAACATGGAAGAAAAACAGGAGGCAGCTGGTAAGTTCTTAACTTGAAATAAATTGTTTCTCAGAACAAGAAGGTTGACAAGTTGATGATATTGATAAATAAATGAGCTTTAAAATTCAAGCTGAGGTGTCCATCAAAACCTTTTATACATTGATGTTTAATGGCTTTTACCAAGAAGTTAAACATCTGACTGTGAAGTTTGATCATCTGAGTGAGGGTAGCCATGAAAAGGGCTGTCATTGGTGATTGGGACAAGTTTATTGACAACCAGAGAGAGAAGCATAACCAGAATTTATCCGTTGACTGCTTATTAATCCTGCTCAGGTTGTCAAAATGTCTGTCACGGTACCATCTGTCACTGACATTGTCAAATGTAATATTGTTCACTCAAGGTGGGGTAAAAAATGACTTTTTACTTCTCGAAGAATCCTGTGATTCACTTGTGGATCACACAGATGTTAAAGTGGTTCCAGAGCCAAATTCTGTTGGGAGTTATCATCAGTGAAATGCTTCTGTTTAGGTTTCAAATTGTTGGTAAATTTCAGTCACAATCACTTTTGGAACTAACCTCTCTCAGACAATCATACCACATAATCAAATGCCATTAGACATAAAGAAGGTACCTCAAAGTTTTACTAGCAGCAATAATAAATTAGTTTCGTCTTGATTTATAATGAATATTTACTATCAATGATATCTTTTGAAAATTGTCAGATTTTTGATAGTAATGCAGCTATTTTAAACATCATTATTTTATTAAAGACATTGTTATTTTTATCTAACTTTGAACAATTCAATTTGCAAGTTAAACTTGGATAAGTGATCAGTTTTACTTGCTGCAAGTGCATTCATGGATTGATCATAAGTTTAGAAAGCTCATAAAATGTTAAAAAATTCAATTGACAGGCATATTCTACAGTGGGAACTCCAGATTACATTGCCCCAGAAGTGTTTCATCAGACAGGTTATAATAAAAGCTGTGACTGGTGGTCATTAGGAGTGATCATGTATGAAATGCTAATAGGTATGGTATGAGAAATATAGAAAATTTTTAATAATTTGTAGTTTTTGTATGACTCAGCTTGGGATGCATAAAAAAAACTAAGAAGTGAGCAAAGCAAACAAGTTAGTTTTTGATGCATTGCAATAAGTGAATAAATTTATCATTCAAGCACTTTCCAAGGTATGATGTTTTTATTTCATTCATACTAAGGGTTTTTTTCTTACTGACCAACACATCTTAAAGACTGGACGCCATTTTTTGCCCTCCACTGTGAAGCACTATCGTTCATGTCTCTATGTATAAAATAAGTATGAATGTGTTAAATAAATTATCATGATATTTCATATTTCCAACCCAGCATCTCAACACTCTCCCTCTAACCTTATCTTTCATTCCTCACTCCTTATCTTTCATTCCTCACTCCTTATCTTCCAACCTTTGTCTTTTCCCCCATTCCTCTGACATCATAATTGTTATTTTGATCCTGTGGCTGGTAAATTATGTTTGCATTGAGTTCTTTCACACCGTTACAACTGGAAGCCAGACCACCACACCTCATAACCAAAACAAAATATAGATTTATTTTGTTGTTGTTATGTTTAATTTTTTTTGTATTTGTTTCATGATGTTATTTCAGGCTACCCACCATTTTGCTCAGAAAGTCCACAAGGTGAGCATTAAATTGTTTTCTTGTTGTTGTGACCTCACCTAACTCTGTTCTTGGGTATTTATTGAATGTCTTAAGACTGACAGTATTGTACCACCCTGCTTTAATGAACCTGATTTATTTGCAGCCTTTATTTGCAAGGGTATAGCCCATAAGGTGTGTAAAATAGAATACCATGAAATTTGTTTGGAGTGGGTCCTGTTTAGGTGAAAACACTGTGTTAAGCTGACATCAGCCTAAATGCCGTTCTTTTTTCCCACATTTATTACAATTGGAAACTTGCAATCAGTAGATACATGGATTAGTGGACATAGCTGCATGGTTGTCACTCTAGCTGTGATTTTCTGTGATTTTAGAAACATACAAAAAGGTTATGAACTGGAAAGAAACGCTGATCTTTCCACCTGAGATGCCCATTTCAGATAATGCAAGAGGTTTAATTGAAAGGTATGTATTTTGATGTTTTTACAACACTATAAAGTCAGTGTTGAAGGTAATCCAGAGCTGAATTCGTTTGTTTTTGCTTTACAATGCTCTGTGATTGGTTTATAAAACTTGCAGCCCTTTCTCAGCCAATTGGAAAAAGACCTTTTCATTCTCCAGGTCAAAGTATCAATTCTCTGCACTGTCTGCTGAACATTGCTCATCATTTTCACTGTAATATTTTTGTTTTGAAATTTGAACGATATTCCCCCAGTCAATATTTTCTCTCTCCTCACCACCCTTCTTGTACTGTAAGGAGAAATCACTATTTTGTCACTCTTGGGAGTGAAAGGGATAAATTCAATTATTACTCAGCCACTTGCATTTTCTTGAGGTTAAGTCAGTTAAATTGTAGTTACGTGGAGTTTTATGTGCTCCTTGGGATACTTTTGTTCTTACCATTTGGCCACTTCAATTAGTATCCATTTCTTTTGAGTCTAAATTCAATTCAAGTGAGGAGGCTCCAAGATATTGTTTGATATCAACCTATTGTAAGTTTGCAACTGTAGAAAAGCCTGTTGGCTTTACTGAATAATTGTCAGCCAGAGATCCAGCCAGCTTTTTTATCAAATTTGCGCTTTGTAACAACTCTGTTAGAGTTATTTATTTGATATGACAGATATCATTTGCTTTTTTTGGTAAATTAGAAAAGAATAGTTGTGCCAATGATAATTGTCTGAGGCCAATGAGTTGTTATTTTTTATTGAATGAGAATATCACTTAAATTTAGATTATGATTTCGGTTGTGTTGCTGTCCATAATTTTTTGTATTTAAAACTATTCTAAACCATTCTACAAATTCTCTTTTAATGCTTGCCTTTTCAGATGGTGCTGTGATCCAGATAAAAGGCTCAGTAACATAGATGAAATAAAAGCTCACCCATTTTTTTGTGATGTAGATTGGCAAAATATCAGGTAACTTATTTCATTTTTGTACAATGATGTATTCATTTCAATTTCTCTGAGATTTTAACAATCACATGGATTGCTGAAAAGACCAAAAATACTCATCCTTCATTTTAAAATATTGAAATTTTTATCACTAGTATGTGTAAATTGATGTTTAAATTTTCTTGGTTTAAAATGTTCAAATTTCGTTCGATTTTCATTTTATAGTGGTTCAGGTCAAAAATAGGAAATCAAACTGTGTTATAAATCTTAAAACATGAAGAAAATTTGAACCCCAACATAATGTAATTTATAATGAACCTGTGGTAGTAGAGGAACAGAACAAAGCTCAGGATCTTCAACTGCAACATAAAAATACATTAATTCAAATACAAATCAATTAGAGGAAGAGGTAATGGATTGACCACACCTTGAGGGAACATACTGACTGTGTTACAAGGAAAGCCTTGAAATGGATTCCCCTCGGCAAACAGAAAAGGGAATGCCCAAAAAACACTTGTGGGTGATGTTTAGGCTGAGACGAAGAATTGGGGCCGCACCTGGACCACACTCAAAAGACTAACCTAGGACAGGAGGAGGTGAAGGAGGGAGATCATTGTTGGCTTATGCTCCAGGAGGAGATAAGGGCATAACTACTAATAACTGCTATGTTAGAAGATTGCAAGATACTGGCTGTTTATGTCTACAGCACCAAAGTGCTAGCTCTATTATACCATTTTATCTATACTGACTACCCATTAAAATTGATTATGAGTTGATTGATAATAGAATGAATTTTCCTATCTACAGGGATAGACCTGCAGCCATTCCAATACATGTGAAATCCATTGATGACACATCTAATTTTGATGAATTCCCGGAATCAGAACTGGATTCAAGTACTGAAATGTTTTGATTTTTGAATCTACAGTAGTTACATTAATTTAAAAAAATAATAATATTAAATTCTTTGAACTAACATCATAAGAATTTTATGATTGACAGTAAGGAGAATTACAAATTTGATCTGGGAGTTAAAGGGTTAAGGTGTTCCTCAGGGCAAAAAAGTTATCAAACAGTTTTTTTTAAACAAACTTTCCTTAAATGTTCCCTACCATTTACCAATGTTGGTTTCAAAAAATACAACAAAAAGGATAGGTCACCATGCTTGTTTAATACATATGACGGGCCAAACTTACCCCATTCATGCTTGTACTTGCACCAATCATGCTTGTCATTTTATTGGTTTCCAGTTGGTGGAGGTAAGGGTGTTAAAAGGAACATTTGAAAAAGAGTTAATAAGCAGAAAGTCCTAAGGGAATGGACCAGTTTGATTAATAATTTGTGGGAAAATCAGGCAATTTTAAGTATGGAGACTTACATCCATTCAGTAATAAGCGAGGAATTTAGACTAAACTGGTCTTTGTAGTGTTAATTGTGCATTTGGCAGCCTACTTTGGGTTCACACAATTTACATGTAGGACTATGTACTCTGTATGCAACTAAAATCTCTATCAGTTTGACACAGGAAATGACATGCAAAATGCTTTATTCCTTTTCAGACTGGTTCAGAGACACAAAGTCAGATGCGGCAGGTAGTAAAGACTGGGTTTTCCTAAACTACACATTCAAGAGATTCGAAGGACTCACTCAACGAGGTGTTAAGGTTCCACTGCTATGAACAGCATCTTGTAAAACATATTTTCCTGCATACGTGATCTTTTTTATCTATCTAGGTGTAAATCTGAAGATGATACTTATGAAGAACATTTGTCAGCAAATTTTTTAATTCATAAGTTTGCACAAGACATGAGGGCTTAATGAGAACCACAAGAGTTCATTTAGATGCCAGGAAAGAAAATGTAATTCTTCATTCTTGCAGATTACATCTGTAATTGTCATTAATTTACATATTTCTTACACATTCATGCGACAGTCAACTAACACAAATGCTGGTTGCAGTTCATAAGTGCATTGTTGACTGCAGTTTGGCCTCATTAACATTAATGTTGTGAAAATTGCAGCTTGAAAATTTTAAAATTCCCCAGGTGCAGCTACTCTGCAGCTATCTCTGATAGTAATGTTCTTTCTCTTTTAAATCTGGGAAATTTGGTGGATAATGTATGACTTATGTTGCTTGTGGTTTACTACTGGTGAAGTCTACAGTTTTTTGCCTGTTTTTTCAGTTGAACATCTTTAAATATGTAGTACCATGCTCTCTCTCCCTTTGTGGTATGACTTTGTACACTGATTACTCAGAACATATCAGAAAATCCTGGTTAAATCTCTCCCCCTTCACTCCTCAGGTCTGCTGGAGTGTAGACAATAGTACAATTATTCTTCTGTTAGTCAGTAATTAGATGCTAATATGCCTCATTTGTGAATGCTGTTATATTTATTTTTTTAGACCCTGCCCTCTCCTTAAGAGATATGCAATGAGTCTTTCTCCCCCCCCCCCCCCCAACCTCAATCCCTCAAAATGTTTTGTCAGCAGAGGGCTCTTAACCAGGATATTGTGGTAGATGATTTGCCTTTAGGCAGCTTTTCATTACAATTCTTATCTGTGGTTATAAATATTGTAACCTTCATAAAAGGCTGGAGAGGTTGTAATCTTTTATGAATATCAATAGCTATCTTTTGATATTATCTAGTGGTTAACTGACAGAAGATTTCATAAAAATTTGATGCCGCGCTTAAGAGCTAATAAAAGAAAACATGCTAGAAGCTATTTTTGTTAGTTCGAATTTGACCATTTCCAAAGTACTGTTTTCAAGGTTTAAATTACAGTATGTTTCATATTCAATTGGGGTAAAATAATTTAATGAAAAATAGTCATTAATTAAAACTAAATTGGCAGTAAGTAGAGTTATATAATAATTCAAGGTAATAAAAACATCAGCCACTTCCATGTACATTAGGGTAAACCAAGTTTAAAACCCAAATCTTTACATATGTCGTGGTCTTTTAGATTTGATGGCACAGAATTTTTGTACAGGCATGAATCATTGTTCCAACTATGGAATATGGTTTTTCGATGTTAAATCAGCTGGACAGTTAAGTGATAGTGGAAACTTTGTTAGAAAATAATTGTGCATTTCAATTGCAATATTTGTACAGAAGGTCAATAAGCAATTCACATGCATCTTCAACAATGCAACTGTAGTGTAAATAGAAATAATAGAAAAACAGGCTCACAGAGAACATTTCAGTGGAACACTTGACTTCAGAATGAAGCTGATTGGGTTCCTAGGTGTCATTAAGTAATCATTCCATTTTGATACTCAAGTACATGTATTCAACTTAGCAGTGTTGTAGCCAAACTTTGTAATTCCTGGGTCCAGTTGTGTAAAGGCTGGATAACACTATCCAATGGATAAGTGTTAACAAAATGTACTGTGCTATACACCAGATGGAGATTTATCCAGTGGATAACATTGTCCATGTTTCGCACAATAGGGGCCAGGTGTATGGTTAGAGTTTCCAAGAAAAGCCAGTTACCAGCAGTCTACCACTGCCTCAAGACCTCTAACTGACGTTTGTTCATCCTGTGAGCAAACCTTAGTGTTTGAGTTTTGCTTTACATCACAGCTGTCTATTGCACCATCAACAGCAGCTTATTAATAAAGGTATTGAAACCCCATGTAAAGTTACAACTAAGTTCTTTCAATATCATGGGGTGAGTGGAGTCGTGATTTATGACAAGTTTAACAATGCTCTTAGTATGAAAACCATACATGTACGCAAGAAATAATTTAATTTGTGGATTAAAACTATCAGTTGTAACAGTATTAAAAGATGTAATGCAATAATGTCTGTCAATTTTGTTAATAATTAACATATCTTAAATCTAGCCAGAGTACTGTTTGAACTATCAATGTGTTTAGGTGAGAGTGAGTTTGACAAATAAAATAACAACAGTTTGCAATCTTGAGTGTTACCAATAATATCTACTAATTGAATGAGTGGGAGGGCTGAATGGGAAATTATTTGGCTCAAAGTTTTGACATACAGATCAAGTTCAGTGAGGTCTCTGTCTCATGACTGAGAGCCAAATATTTTCCCATCCAGCCTACCCATACTCATTTGTCAAAAAGCATTTTATCATATGGCCACTAATTTTTGAAACAAGCACAGATGAAAATATTCTAGAGTAAAAACTTTTCCTTTTTTCTTCGAATCAGAACAAGAAACTCATAATTCTTTGAGAAGCATGACTCTTAATCTCATTTTCTTTATTCTGAGTTGAAGTCCATAATTTCAATTCATGTTCTTGGCAAATGAAAAAGAGCTGTCTTAGCTTCCACAACTCTTTTAAGCCCCTACACACATCACCTTTCACTCTGGTATTCTATAGGTTTGTAAATTCTAGGTTATTTGGGTCATTTTATACTGAGAAGTAATACCCTGTTCACATCAAAGCTTAAACATGATTAATCTTGTTTTAATCAACTAGTTTTAGTAAACTACCTGTCCACACTGCAGGCGCATGTAGCCAAACATGTTTAAAACCATGTTTAAAAAACTATGTTTAATGAAACTTGTTTAAATTGGTGTGAACAGGGCATAAGTTGTACTGGTGTTTGGCCTGGTAACCTACAACTCCTCCTGTCTTCTTCAAAGTTATGATACCACCAAAGAAACATGACCAAAGAATTAAGAAGATAATTAACCCTTTAACCCCTAAGAGTGATTAACATCTAATTTCTCCCAACAGTATCACACCTGAATCAAAGATGAAGATCACGAGAATAAAGAAAATGATCACTAACTAAAGAAGCTCTTGCTCATTAAACAAATTCTCCTTTCTTGCACTTAAGGAAATGTGTAGAGAACAGTATGGAGAATAAACATGCTGGTGTTAGGGTGCAAAACTCTGGATTTTCACTGACAGTTGAATGTACAAAATTATTTATATTGCATATCATATAGCACAAACATTTTGTCCTTTCAATTTTAGCAGATAGTCAGGTCAATTTGAAAATAAATTTCAACAGAAAAAAAAAACAATCTGAAGAACACCACAAAACAGTATCTCTTACTGTAAAACTTAAAAACCCATTGTAAATTAAAAGTCAATCCATTTTCTCCATAATCCGACTGTCTTGAGACATCCATCTACAAGTCATATCATTTGATCTATTAGAAAATTTGAAAATGTTAGGTGTTTTCCCTTCTTAGAGTTCTTTGACTTCTATCTCCACTTTAACTCCTAAGATCTGAGTTTTAATCCTCCCCTCAAGCTGCTAAACATTTCCTTGTAAAGTAGTTGCAAAAATTTTCGTTAGATCAAGATAACAACTATTACCTGATAAGCTTAAGTATTCTCATCACCTGCTTAGTGGATAATGTATGAATATTATAGGGAGAAGTTACTTGTTAATCACTTCTGAGAGTTACTGGGGTTTTGAAGAAATACATATTTCTAAGAAATTAAGAACATTCTCTGAAAAATAATATTGTATTGAGCTACCGACCATACACCCATTTATTAACTTCTGTAACTGGAAAGATTCCTAGAAACAGTGATGTCAACCATATCAACTGTCATTCAATTTTTGAGCAGACTAAGTTATTGTATATTTTTTTAAGCTGTCCATCTTAGTCAGCCTCAACTCTTGGCCTTGCCTTGTCTATAAAAAATAATGAGAAAAAACCTTCAATTAGTAAGAACCTGGGCATTAAAAATCAGCTAAGATTAAAGAAGGGTTCCACTTTTGTCAAACATTTCATTTTTAAATTAAATTTAAAATTAACCATTTTTTTACATTAACCTACTGTCCTTGAGCAATAATGGAAAACCCTTTGGAAAGCAAATCCACATTTAATCGGCCAACACAACTTCAACACAGTAACGCTGCTAATAATAAAAATTCATAAAAAGTCCTCAAAAATATGGCTCTCAAAAACTAATAATTGTATGAGTCACCTTGCTTACGAGCTTAAAAATTGAAAATATCTTTGAGCCAGCATGCATGCATGCTGATTGTATGCCACGCTAGTTCAGTTACTGCCTTCTTATTAACACTTTTATCTAAAAGTTGAGTTATTTTTGGTGTTACTCGAAAGCTTGAGTTAATAATGAAACATACTGTCGGGGAAGAATCCTTGCTTACCTTGCATTGCACAGAAGAATTAGATTCTGAACAGCTGAAAGTGTTGAAGTGTCATTTTGTCCTGTTATAAGGTGTCTGTCAATGATGACATGCATCCCATCTGGTTCACTGGCTGAAAAAGAAATCATGCCTGAGATGGAAATATTTACCATCTTTCCCATTCTAGCTGTAAATATATGAAAATCATACATGTGAACTACAAAAAAAAAAAACAACATGGAAGTGATCTTTGAGGTAATGATACTACTTATTAAATAAGCAGTAGTGAAAATAAGGTGTCACTTTGCAGGTTTATTTGGAACCAGCATAATGGCTAGCCCCCACTTGGCTTGTTAACTCAGTTGGTAGAGCAGTGCACCTGTATCATAGAGGCCATGGGTTTAAATCCTGTATGGGCCTGAATTTTTTTCAGGTCTTATTTTCACTACTGCTTATTACTACAAATATCACTTCCATATTCTTTTCTCATTCCCTTCCTAGTACTCACTCATGTATGAATCTAGTAAAAACCTTAGAGCTCCTGTTAGCTCTGTTGTAGAACATTAGAACATGGAATCCAGATCACTTCCTCAAAAGGACTAGTAAGTAAGTAAGTAAGTAAAGACTTTATTTAAAGAGGGTAGCACTAAAATAGTATAAAAATTCTAACAAACCAGTGGCCCTCTAAAATTATGTACAATACAGATGTTAAAAACTATGGCATAACTATGAGATTATAACAAATAAAAATACAAGAGATAAAAGATAAAATCAATTAAAAGTACAAAAGTATAACTAAATCACAGAATAAAATGATTTAAAAGCTGCTGTTCTTCAAAAATGTTTTTCCAAAGAGAGTTCCTAAAAGAATTAAGCAACGCTATTTTCTGCATAGATAGTGGTAAGCTGTTCCAGGCTTGACAGGCAGTCACAGTAAATGTTCTTCCTCCTTCAGTTTTACGTTTGATAACAGGGCAAGCACTCAGATTTTATATTAGTCCCACACCAGTGATGAGATGAAAAACATCTGTTATTATTTTCTACCTGCATTCAAAATTTACCTTCTTATTCTATTAACTCAAAGATATGTTAAGGATTAATGATTTTAATTAACCTTGTTTGAGTTGCTATTTCCTTTGTTCCAGAGCTGTACTGAATAAGTATAATGAATGTAAACAGTGATGGCATTTGCAGAACAGAAGTGCACTTCCAGAGGTAGGTAAAGAGAGAATGTTCTTTGTGGTTAAATCTCATAATAATACATAACCCACCACTGAATGTTCCTCCATGATCTTTGATCCAGTCTTCCAGAATGATAGGTAGACTTGAAAAATCAGCTGAACGAGCTGATTCAAAAACTGATGGCTGAATAACATACAATGCTTTTGTCACAGATGGTTCTGTCTTGTATCTAATAGTATATGGTATATTTTTACTCGATAGCTCCTGACAAATATATATGTTTGGATACAAGACAAAAATTGTATTTTGTACATCAATTTAGCCCTTTCTAATTATGATACCCTTTCAGCATAAAATGACGAAAAATTAAACTTCCCCTCTTTGGCTTTCCTTTTTTTTTCCTTTTCTTTTAGCATTTTTTCAGTACTGTCCTAAAAAAACATTCAACAATGTTCAAAGTTTCATGAGTTGATCCACAAGTCTATGTCAAGTTCTGCTTGTATGGAATCACCCTAAATGTAAACGTAGAGGGGTGATAATTATATACTGGAAGTACCATACACTTCCTGTACTTACCCCTGTCATACTAAAGCTCTTGAAACTCCAAGATTTTCCATCCTCTCTCCTTGCTGAACAGAGTCCAGCAACACCATGTCCAATAGCACAGATGGGCTCTGATTGTAACAAAGACAGAGTAAATATTATTCTATACTTATTTAAAAATATAACAAAAAAACTGAAATTAATATACTTGAAATTTACGCTAATACATCAAAGAGCCAAATGACTTTTTCTGACTCTTAAAGTTTTCTTACTAGCATTCATAACATAAGCAGCATAGTAAAACCTTTATATGGGCCCAAGTGGCCCATGGGGCTGGTGCTTAACTCCGGTTTTCTTAGCATGAAGCAGCAAGGAGTATTGCTACTCTCCCCTGGATGGGATACTAGTCCATCGCAGGGTTACCCCCAACACATTTGCTGGTACCCATTTGTACACCTGGGTAAGGGAAGCACTGTGAGAGTAAAGTGTCTTGCCTAAGAACACAACACAATGACCCTGGCCAGGGCTTGAACCCGGACCACCTGATCTGGAGTCGAGCGCACTAACCACAAGGCCACCGCGCCTTATAAGCAGCATAAGTATCAATTAATAGTCAAGTCTACCCACTTTTTTCATGGACAAATGTATTGAGAAGTTTTGCAAGCTCACTGTCTTGAGCAAGATCATGAAGGGCTCCTGGAGCACTTGGGATAAGCACTGCACCATATCTTGATGCTAAGGATTCAAGAACAAAAGTCAAAAATTTCCATTTATTGCACACAGTTAAAAGGTGAACCTGCACTATGTATGATCTCAAGAATGGTCCCGACTCAGAACTTATTCTTAGAAAATGAATTTAGCTGGTACTGGTGTAGAATGAATCTCCCGAGTGAGCTGTCTTAAATCTTCAATACACACAAAACAGTGGAAAATGAAAATGGTATGAAAAAGGAGCACTCCAGGCTAGTTACTACGGCTTGTAGAAATTTAATTTGGCTTCTAAAATTAGTCACAAATTTGACAAAAAAAGTGTCACTTACGTCTTTTTGTTAACATGTTTTGGTTTGAGCAGTGTAATAAATGGATGAAGCTACCTTGTTTCCACCCTTTTTGCCACCAAATGCAAGTCAAGCAATGACTCCTTTAAATGATGAAGAGGATGCTTGAAGCATTCACACTCATAGGTTACCATCAACAAAATTTGATCAAAATTTTTACAATTTCAGTTTTTTGCTGTTTAGTAAGAGAAACTAGTTAAGAACTTGATATAGGGCTGAAAAAAATGTTTTGGGGGAACATGAACAGAAGAGTGAAAGGTGTCATAATCTGAAACACCTCAAGCAGAGTATTGACCTCTACTTGAGGTAGCTTGCGTAGGAAAATTCTTGCAGATGGACCTTGACAGTTGACAGTTACCTTAATTTAAATCTATTGTTTAAAATTCATGCTCACCATCAACATTTTCAAGTTTTCCAGGGACTGAAAATGGTTTGGTTCGAAACTCATTCAACCACTTCCTGCTGTTATCATCTGATTTCACAAAATCGATTTGCTGACCCTAAAAGAGGAAATCTGAACATCTGACTCCTGCTTACAACTTGCATGGTTATTAAAGTCTATATATAAATAACCTGTCAGAATTGCTGGCCTAGATCAATTTTCCAAACCCTTTTTGATGTACCAAACAGTCAAACCTAGCAATACTCTCTCTTATTTTAAGCATAACAGGTAAAATAAATTTTCAAACTGGTAGATCAATCCTTTCACCAACTGAATTTTCCAGTATTCCAAAAAATTTTAGGCGGTAAAATGATGTACTGTATGTATAGGAGGTAGAATTTACCAGTTTAACTGCCTAAAATGGAGAACACTGATGTGTCGTTCCATTTCCTGCATATGAACACACATACAACCCACAATTCCTTTATTGGCTCTGATGAAGGACTAACGCTCGAAACATCAGCTTTAAAAACTCATAACAGTGGCCAACTTGCGTTATCAAATCAGTTGATAAAACAAAATTATATAGAAAGGGCTGCAGACAGATCGACAGACAAATACTACACGTGAGTTGATCAGCCACTCAATTAACTAATCAGCAGTGAATCTGGTGGATGTTTCGTCAGTTAGTTAGCTTGCTTTGTAAACGTAACACGCATTGGAAAGAAAATTTTCAAATTCCAAACAACAACAACAACAAAAGCATTAAAATAGAGAGAATTTGTAAAAATAAATTACAACTGACAAGTGGCACATGCACCACACACATTACTTACTTGTGGTGTTGCGATCTGGACATTGAATACTGAGTGCGTCAAAGTAAATGCATGAATGAAGGATTGAGCTGACACGCCTGTTGAACGTCAAATGAAAATTTTCAGTTCACTTTTAAGCCGAGAAGAAAAGCAATGGTATTTGGTAGTACTTTGTTGTGAAAACCCTGCGTATGTTTTATATCAACTTTCTCCGTATAACCATGCTGCAAAAACACCCTCAGCATCTCGGGTGATTTATCTATCTATTTTGTATGTATTTAAGTTGAATAACGCAAAATTTCTTTCGAACCTTGAGTTGCAGAACTGCAAACTATTAAACAGTTCGGCTTGGCGGCCATCTTGATTTCCTTTCAGTTCCCAGACTTCCTCCGTTGTAGCGCATTCCAGCCTAATTGACTTAAGCTCGGTAAACAAACATGATTGCGATCAGACAAAGAAAATCTGTAAGCGGTTATTTCGAGTAACATTTGATGCTTAAGGAGGTAGGGAAAATGCAAATTTGACCTTAAAGCCTTATGGAGACATCAATAAAGTTGTCAACTTCTCAAAGTAGCAAATTTTTGTGGAAAGGCCCTGATAAAGTCACAAGGCTTTCTGTGATAAATACTTTAGAGAATGGTGGACTGAATCTCACAGACCTTGAGCTACATATTAAAGCATTAAGATTGTCCTGGATTCCGCGTCTCATAGATGAGAAGGAAGGGCCCTGGATTTCTTATCTCAAATACAACTTAAAAAAATACGGAGGATGTTTTCTTTTTAGATGTAACTATGATGTAAATGATCTTGACTTAAGTCTTAGTAAGTTTTACTTACAGCTTCTTAGATGGTGGGCGGATTTTAGATGCTCCTTTTCTGATGTGAATTATTCTCAAAATGTAATTTGGAATAATAAGGATATACGAATAAATAATAAACCTGTTTTTTATAAAATATACTTTGACAAGGGCATAACTTATTTGAATGATTTACAGTTCGATGTTGACAATGTGCGCTCTTATGAATTCTTTAAGCAAAAAGGACTTAACACTAATTTCCTGACTTGGACAGCCTTGAGATCTTCTATTATTAATATGAAATCAAAAAGCTCCTGCCCCATCCCCACAGCGGGTAATCTCGATCCTATGAATTTTGATTATAAGTCTAAATCTTTTAATGCATATACTGCAAAGTGTAAACAGTTTTATTCTACGATGATAACAAGTAAAGCGAGAATCCCGAATGGCTTTAAAAAGTTGACAGCGGATTTTGAGCTTTCAAATGCGCAGGAAGTTTTCTCTATTCCTTATCTTGTTGCGAGCGAAACGTATGTTTGGTCGTTTCAATACAGAGTATTGAATTTCATTTTGTTTACAAACGATAAATTGTTCAAAATAGGGTTAAGTGATTCGGACAAGTGTTCTTTTTGTGGAACCTATACGGAAGATCTGTACCACCTCTTCTTTAACTGCTCCTTTGTGCAAGCTTTTTGGAACGTATTTACAGTCTGGTGGTTTGATCTTAGTGGCGAATATTTAATTTTGTCTTTAAAAGATATTATGGTTGGCTTACTTCAGAGGAACGATCTGTTAAATTATTTGATAATTTTAGGGAAATTGGCTATTTGGGAATGTAGAAAAAATAACACCTCTCCAATATTTAGATTGTTTTTGCACAAGGTTGAAGTTAAAAAACAAGTTGAAAAAATAATTGCTATAAGAAACTGAAAACTTCGCGATTTTCAAATTAGATGGGAATTTCTCATATAATTTTGTGTTTGCCCTTTTTTTAAGGAAAAGAATGGAAGACCAATGCATAAACTTAGATCTCATATTCTTCCTTGTTTATTAGTTTATTGTAGTTTATTTTTGTTAGAGAATTAACTGGGCGTCGCCATCGCCGGTATGTGTCACTGTGCAATGTTAAAAGAAAATAGTACTTTTTGTATGTAATGGTATAATTAGTCGATTGTGTTGTTAATAGAGCTGGATACTGTAAGTAGTGTAATTATTAGTGACTGTAAGTAGTGTAATTATTAGTGACTGTAAGTAGAGTAATGTAAATAAGCATTGTAATTAGTGTAAGTGGTGTTTCATATTGTATTATAAGTATTGTGTTTGTAATTTAAAAATAAAAATTAAAAAAAAAAAAAAAAAAAACTTCTCAAAGTAACTGGGGGTCCACAGTATAATCCTTTCCCTCTTTTTATTGGTCAAAGGAGACAAAATATATCAGTGCACCCCCTGTTGTCAGTGTCAGATAGAATACATTCTCCTAGTCAGAAGGTGTGAGGACACGACTGCTATAGCCTGCAGAGCAGATGTAATCTTGGGAAGCAAGTGCTCAGTATTTTCCTGGTAAATATTATATCTGCCACCTTTGGTTTTCACAGCAGCTGAAGGCTAGGGAGACATAAAAAATGTTTTGATGGCTGAGCATTGGTCAAAAGGAAGGAGGGGGGAGGGGGTCTAAATCACACAGGCTGGCCAGATAAACAGTGGTAAGTTTATAATTAATGCTCATTCTTTCTATTATTAGATGCCTTCACTGCACACTAAAACTGCAATAGAAGACATACAAATGCAGTGCTACAAAAGTAAACAGCAAGTTACTCTTCGTGGTTTTATCTGATAACCAGTCATGTTCTCTACTTGCTCATACGGCAACATGGATTTTAAAGTACGTATTTTACAGTGATGAGAACATTGCTCTGTGTCAAAATTTTTTTTAATAATTAGCTTATCCACTGGGCAGATGACAATAGTATAGCCATCACTTTCTTCTGTTACTTTCTCCATCAAGCAATCAATGCTGTTTGAGATTTTTATCTTCAATTTAGACCGACAGCATTTTATAGGGGATTTTATCATATCTAAAATAATCAAGAAATTTCCAAAGATGTTCCTGATATTTTTGAAGATGTTCAGGTGATGAGATGGGAGTTTTCAACCTGCAGGTGTAAGAATCCTGCCAAGTGTGTGAGAGTTGACAGGAATTCCATTTACACAATCACCATCCTTGATATCATATTTCCATTCTCATTTCTAATCTCTAATCAAATGTGAATGTTGTTTCTTGACTCTTTTCAGCCACAACAAAGGGACAACAACTATGTACCACTTTCTCTTGAAATACTCTGCTGAAGAACAAAGGTTTTCACAAATAAACCTCACATTCTGTATTCAGTAGAACATTTCCAAGCAGTGGCATTGTCTTCACAAAGAGCATTAACTGCTCTTCTGTAGGCTTCATCTGGGGTAAATCCCACAAGCTTTGTCCCATATAACTTGACATTTTCCTTTGCAGCTATTTCTTTCACTCTATTTTCAATCTCTTCAGGATGTGTGTATTGAAAATTTCCTTCACTTGAAAGTTCCTGCAAGTAAATGGTGGACTTGATCATATATGTAGCCTGTTAAGCTTGTGGTGTGTGTCGTGTTTTCAGAAAGGGAGGTAGTGCTTCAAGCCCTGGTCTGGTCGTTGTTCTGTGTTCTAAAGCAGGACGCCTGATTCTCACAGTGTCTCTCTCCACCCAGGAGTTTAAGTGAGTGCTAGCAAACTGTCAGTGAAGCTGATGAAATGCTGGAGGATAACCTTCAGTGAATGAGAAGTAGCAATGAATATTCCCCTCCCCCTCCCCCTCCCATTACAGTGTTGATACACATTCAAAGTGCTACACCCATAGAAAAGCATAACAGGAGAGAGGGGGGGATACATGAAGTTATTTTTTCAGGGGGTCCCAAACTTAAATCAAAGAGTATAGGTTCAACACCAGGTGCCAGCCAAAGGCAAAGAAATGAGGGAGAAGAAGGTTAAATTTATATAATTTTTATAGACCTTGGTTTCATTTGATTTCTGTCACACTTAGCTAGAGCGTTCTTGATCTTACCTGTGCCCCCCCCCTTTAAATGCATACCTTTGAAGCTTCAACATTACAGGCAATTTCAACTCTTCCTTCATGTTCAAATGCCATTGATTGCACACCAGCCAAACCTCCAGGAGTTGTTGCACGAATAGCCTTGGCAATCTCTTTTCCTAGCTGCAAGTCCTGACAGTCTATAGTAACATTGCAATTGGTGATGTACGGAATAGCACCAACTCCAGTACAACCATACCTCTGCGAGGGAGGGGAGCCAAGATCCCACCCTACCCTACTGAAATCCATATCGTATGCTCCTTGATACCAGTTAACAGCTTTCCGCCTCTCAACCAGTCCTCTGACTAAAGGCTGATCCGCATGACCGAATAAAAAAACAGAAGTCTCCTTTATATTGCCAACGATCCGTTTCCCAAGGTTTAGGGCTATCTCTCCGCATTCTGCAAGAGACACACTCGTGGTTATGGTATGGATAGGGATAAGGTCTACAGATCCAAGCCGGGGATGACCTCCTTTGTGTTTTCCCAGGTTTATCTCTTTGTAAGCCACCTGGCAAGCACGGAACACGCTCTCTTCTATGTTTTCCACCGGAGCAGCGATGGTTATAACTGATCTGTTGTAATCGTAGTCTGAGAAGATGTTCAGAACTGTTGAAGAACACTTAAAGCTTTTTGATTTGGAGGGAAAGTTAAGTGCTGCATTAGCAACTGATTCTACTATTCCTTTATTTCGCGCTTCAGAGATGTTCAGTAAACAAGCCACAACTCGAAAAGCTGGAGAGTTGCTGCCCATAACTGTAAGCTCCTCTCAACTAAAGGACGATGTGAGAATGGAAACGATTTTTAAGGACAGTTCCTATTGGTTTTTTTCATTTTCGCGGATTTTCGCGGGGAAGATAAAACCAATCACAAGGCTCGTTGTAAATGCCGTTGGATTGTGTCAGCGGTTTGAGCATATAGTAATGGCGGTGTGCGAGCTCGTGCGCTTGCTAATATTTAGTTAAAAATGTCCTTCGTTCGAATCCGTCTCACTTTTCAACACTCTCTGCCCCATACTGAGCTCAAGAACTGCTGGTTTCTCGTTGACACTTCCTCGTGTAACACGGTCGCTGACTTAGAGTATTTGATAAGGAAAAGATTCGAGGCACCTTCGAAGAGTTGTTACGCGGTGAAATTGTTCCTCGACGATTTCCTTCTTCCTTCACAAGAGAAGATAGAGATCATTCAAAATAATGACCACATAAGGTGTCTATATCCCTAAGTTTAATTTATTTAACTTGTGGGTTAGGTATTAATTTAGTTTACTAGGCTTGTGCGTCGGTCCACAACGGCAGATTGTCAACTTTTAATTGATTTTGCTTCTCTAACATACTTTTGGTCTCCTCTCCTCGAAAGCTTAAACTCATTAATGTTTTTTCCTTTTCCTTTCCTTGTAAATCCCTTGCTTTTCACCTCTCACATACAACTCATCACATAGCTAGCGCCATTTTGAGTATACGGGAATAAGATAATGCTTCATTTACCCACTTACAAAGTCTTCTGGTCTGCACATTTGACAGGGTTGAGATCCAACAAACAACAGAAAAACAGATAGATAAAAAGGAAAGAGATGAGCAAGGTGAGTGGAATGGCTGTTTCACATTTAGTCACTATAAAAAGACTAAATGCATAATTTTCTTTACAGACAACCACAGTCAAACCTGTATTTAGCAGTCACTCATGGGAAATGGCAGTGTAAAACTTAAAACAGACTTCTTGATACAGGTTCCACAGAAAAGGGGTATTATAAAAAAATGATATAGAATGCTATTATATGCTATAAATGACCACTTCATGTGCAAAAACATGCTCAAAAATACTACTGATTTCTGAGTGACAAACATGGATAAGATTTACTTGAAAGATTATTCTTAGTTTTGTTTGAGTGGTTCTGCTTAAAAATTGTTCAACGCCAATAGAGGACAATAGGAGTAAGTACAGGGTGATCATTACCACTTAATTGAGGTGACTGCTTCTTAGAGGTAAAAAATTACTGTAATTATTTAAGTGGTAAAAATTTAGGGACTTTGAAAACTGACTGCTTAATTCAGGTTTGACTGTATAGTGCAGAATCTAGTAAATCAAAAACAGGCATAGAACCATTTTATTAGAGATTGTTTTCTTAGTATCAATGATACTCATGCAGACACTTGTTTACAGCAGTAGAAAACAAAGGGGAAAGGAACAGAAAGAAGAGCAACTTACCAAATGCAAGGTATCATCAGTGCTGTTAAACCTCTCTTGTTTTTATTAAAATTAACAAAAACATTTCTTCAGCAAAATGTACCAAAATATGTCATTTTTAGTGCTTCTTCACATAAGCCCTCAGCTAAGGAGACTGAACAACTACACTGTGTATTATTAACTGACCAGCTAGCTGACTTATTTTACAGAACACAATGAAAGGTAAATTTGAAAAGTTTCAAATGGCTGAACTCTTAATTAGGTTCCCATTATTTCTTTTTCCTTTGTGTCAGCTCTGAAAGGAAGAATATCAGTTCTTGCAACAATATACCTTACCTAACTAGAGGTCATGACTTATGTAAGGAGATGAACTGAACATACAGTGGTTTGCTCCATGTTCTACTTTAAAACTGGTTTTAATGCAATGTTAAACCCCCAAAGATCAAGGATTTCATTGTTTCCTTCTCTCCTAGACTTTTGTGATGTTTTTATAAAATGATATTTAGGTGTCATTGTTACACATTTAAATTCTCAATATTATACTTCCTTGGATTGAAGCCAAGCAATTGAGGACTGCTAAGAGCTAAAAACTATTGCCAACTCAAAACAACCATGTATCATTTAGATGGCTGACCATTGGAAAAACGTCATTGGGAAACATCAAGAAAATAGATGTAATATGAATTTATTCCCCTTCCATCCCTGATGATCAGGATGTCTACAGTTCATGTCTTTATAAAGTGACAAAATCTGGGATTGTCAGGAAATGGTGAAATCCCCATCTGAGTGAGATTGTATGACACATAAAAATCAGCCTTAGCTGATACTTTATGTAATCTTTCAGGGATAAACCGAAAAAGAAACAAGTGGACAGGAACAAACAGGTTGTCAGTGATAGAAAGATAAAAGGTAATAACTTGCCAAAGAAAAGAGTACAAAATGACAATGAGATGCCTATGGAGAGTAAGAAGGCCAAGAGAGACAAGGTATCCTCACAGGATAGTAAAAAAGTGGCAAGAAAAGATCCAAAGCCGAAAAAGGAAGCTAAAAGAAGACACAAATCAAAATTGTCTTCAGTTGTGGGGAGTGATGTTGGTGCTTTGTTATCACAGGAGAAGATGAGTTCTACTAAAGCTTTTTCATCTACAACAAGCTCCCAAATGAAAAAATTGAATAAACCTTTGAAAGGAAAATCTGCAATCCAGCAGAAGCAAACTAATGGAATTAAGGTATCTCTGCAAGGCAATATTCATAAAAGGAAAGCTGCTTCATTGCTTTTGAAAACAGTTTCAAAAAAAGGCAAGCATGGTGGAGAAGTAACACTTGGGGGTGATAGAAATGCCATTGATAGTGACAGTACTACCTCTAATAGCTCCAGCTCAGCAGACGAATCCAGACCCACAAGATTACCATCTCAGGTAAAAGTGAGTACATCTCTGACAAGCATCACCCAGAGGAAGGTTGATTCTGATGAGTCAAAAAAAGATGCTCACAGAATGACGTCAAAAGAAACAATTGAAAAACAGGGAAAGAATACATGTAACTCTATTCCTAAATCATCTTTGACTTTGTGGGATGTCAGTGAGGGAACAAGAAATGACAGATCTTTTTCATCACTATCAGAATCTTCCAGGGGTGTGGAAAAGTCAGAGAACTCTTCTGTTTTTTCTCATGGAAGTGCAAAGGTGAATTCAAGAACTGAGAGCACCAGTAAGAACACTTTTTCATCCTTAGAAAACCCTGCATTGTCATCCAGAACGTCATTCCAGTCACCTAATTCTGCATATAGTCAGACACTAACAAGACAAAAAATTGAGACATCTGACAAGCAATCTGCCACTTGTTGTAATACCAAGCAAATGAACACTACTGGACAAGTATGGCCTCTATCAAGTGCAAATGAAAGACATAGCAAAAAGCCAGGTATAATCACTGTAATTACAGTCAAAGCTCTTGTAATGGATACACTTGAGAGATTTCATTTTAAAAAACTCCTATTAATACAAATTCGTATAAGGAGCCAGCTCTGATAATGGAAATTCACTGTTTGTGTACCATTACAAGCTTTTACTGTATATATAAATTGCATACATGTACCTAAACCTAAAAGTCTACATGTACCTAGACTTTTCTTGAAAAAGTAATGTGAGATCTTAACCCCTTAACTCTGTAGATCTGATTTTCAGTTCTACCCTCTAGCTACTACACATTTCCTTGTAAATGAGAATTTTGGTGTTCAATCAAGGTAATAAATTGTTCCTGATGAGTTTGAGTATTCTTACAACCTGTTTGCTGTATAATGTATGCATACTATAGGGAGAAGTTACTTGTTAATCACTTCTGGGAGTTAAAGAGTTAAGGAAGACTTTCTGATGCAATGATTGTTAAAATTTTATGTCTAGAGAAGGGCTGGATGTATTATCACTGAGTAAGGAATGATCTTGATTTCACTCAGCCAAGTAAAATGTCATTTTGAGGGCAAAAGGGAACACCTCTTGGGCTTTATAAAATTTCCAATTCCCTGTGATATTGCTAATTGACATGTGATATTTGACAAGTGCAACAGAGTTTATCCCTGTAAGGCTAATGTAATATCAAGCAGGCAATTGGTATAGGTAATAACATGATTTCAAGTGAAATTTGGCATAAATAAGCATGAGTGAATTTTTCAAAGACAACAAAATTGCAAGAGCCCATCAGGCAAAAGCAACTTGTGGTCTTGAAAAATTTACAAGTGCTTATTTGCATCAAATTACATGAGAAATCATCTCATTATTTACAAGATAAAAGTATCACAGAAAGTCAAGACAGGCAAAATTTTTATAGCACACTATTTATAATCTGCACTCATCTTACAACTTTGTACTCTTGTTACATGAAAAACACACTAATTTCAGCCAATCATGAATGCTTAATTTTTTAAGTATGTTATTGATGAGAATAGGGAAAACATCAATTGGGGCACTATTAGTGGATCCATTGCCAAATTTTTTTAAACTAACATCATAATTGTATCGCAGACAGAAAGGAGAGTTACTAAAGAGATCTTGGGAGTGAAAGGGATGAAGAGTAAAGAAATTGGAACATTGCTGAAATTTTTCTCGTTCATGTACTCTGTAACACTTGCAGACACCCTGTGAATATAGTTATTAACTGGGGTTCTCTCAGTGTCCATGTTATTTTTGTGGAACTCGCAAAGACTTTTCACCTTCCTCACTCTCTAATAGAATCCAGTCAAGAAACCAGCCACATCAGATTTGATTCAGAGGAGTCTGAAGAAGAAAGTATTGACAAACAACAGGAAAACACTGGTTTGACTAATGGCAACTCAGAGCACTTATTAACCAATGCAGGTTTAACCCCATATTTTCCACCATGTACACAAAATCAGCCACCAGAGACCCCAGAAGCAGCTGTCAGTGAGCTTAAGGTAATTCCCATAAACAGGATACACTCTACAGTCGTTTTTAAAACAATGGGCTAATATTATTTGTTTCTGCCTTCTGTACCAGTTGAAAAGCATCCCAAACTCACATCTCAAGAAAAAGCAAAAGATTCATAATTTCATGAAAGTGTCACGTTATGACACCATGTTAAGTTACACAAGGAATGGTTGAGAAGTTGAAAACTTTAATTGAAAAGGAATAGTATGGGGAAAGAAATATAATGGTAGATTTACAAATGCACTTTCCAAAATATGAAGATTTTACACTTAACAATAAAACTTCTCTCTCCTTTTCTGTTCGTTGCGGTTTGTGGCATTCTCTGTTCATTGTGGTTTGTGGCACTCTCTGCTGTTTCAAGCTTGCTTTGCAATCACTGTTATTCCTGTTATAAGACCAGAGTCAAGGCTGCACACTACGATACAGGGGCCTGATGAAATGTTTGGGGCAAGGGTAACATGTGATGTAAAATAATCCTTTCCTGAGGGAATAAATGTACACTTTTTTTTTACATCAAGACTCCCAGCTCCTTAGAGAAGAACCTTTTGTACTTTTTCCAAATTTCTCTTACTAAATACATAATATTATAAAGAAGTTGATGGTTCAATTATGCAGTGTGACAGTTCACTTAAGCACTGCACAAAGCAGAATAGCCCACACATTAAAACATCCTTCAATTTAAGATTTTTCTGAAGGAAAGCCTCTTATAACAATTTACAGTCCTTTTTATTTTGTTTAGGAGACAACAATGCAAGATTACAGTCTCTGCACTCCACTTCATGGCCCTCCCAGAAGTAGAGATAAAATAGCTTACAAGGTTGGTTATGTACATGAAAAAATTTATATACAATATTTATATTTTATTTGTTTGTTTATTTGTACATAGGTAGAAAGCTATTAGAGATGAGTGCTGTATGTCACTGTGTGTCACTTTGTCAGTTATCATAGAAAATTATAAAATAATTCAAATAGTAAACACGGTTTTCATACTGAATCTTCTTGTGGAGTTCTCCTTGCTATTTATTTAGCAGTAACTCAGTTTCTTTAAGTTTATTTTGGGTACAGTAATGGAATAAGAAGGCTAGGCTATGGCTATGTAAACACGGAAACCATTTTACATTTTTTCATGAACAAATGAGAAAATCCAAAAGCGTTTATACATCACATTTATGCTGATGGGAGCCTTATTAATGTTAGCATAATAGTTTTTTGCTTGTTTTATAGGCCGAAAACTATTATGGTTTACATTGGTCGGTAAATTCCTTAAAATCTGAACACAACTTTTTTATCTTGTTAAAGAAAATCACAATATTGATAATAATAGTGATGACAGTAATAATGGTAACAATACTTTTTTAAATGTACATTTTCGTGGTAAAGTGCAAATCATGTTGTTTTTTATTTTTATTTTTTAATAACAAAGTGAAAGGAAAGACTAAGATTCTGAAGAAATCTTAAAGAAAGTAGTGGATAATGCATCCTACACTGCCAAGTCCTGAGTGATGTTTGTGAAAATTCCTTGTCCTTTGTGAGTTAACCCTTTAACTCCAAGTAGTGATTAACATGTAACTTCTTCCTATTTTATCCATACATTATCCAGAAAACAGGGGACACCTTCTAAGAGTCAATAAGAACTGAAATTGAAAAAAAAAATTGGCGGGAAAACGCGGGTGACCAAGTCGTGATTGGCTTTAGTTTTGCATCTGATTGGTTGAGAGAATCGTGCGACTTTTCTGGTCCAATCGCAGAGCGCAGTAAAGCAAAACCAATACAATCTTGGATTACTTTTTAAAGGAGATGGTTAGTTAACAACATTAGCCTTTGATAGAAAGTAACGATTAATTAAGGTTGGTAAATTTGCAAGATTTAAAGGGATCGTGCTAAGAATGATACGCACGCGGCTCGTGTTTATGAGGACTGTCGTAACAACGGGAAACTTGGAAAGTCTTCATATCAGTGGCCAATTTCTCTCATGGGACTATGTGCTTTTTTAATATTTTAGCCATTGTACAATCCCTTTTATGCACACTTTCTTTCCAGATTTTTCAAATCTGTTTGACTTTAGAGGGGGAATGGCGCAACGTTTGACATTCTGAAATCCGTTTTCAATTTTGAGCACACTGACATACAATTGAAAAGTTACCTTCCATTTTAGCACCATGTAGAGCATTTGACAGGACAAATGCGAGTGAAAGCACCATTAACGTAGTCACCCACTTTATCTCCGATCTGTAACAAAAAATATCCTCTATCACGAAAATTACAAACTTGCTCTTTCCGCGAAAACTAGTGGGGAAAATGATTGACGTCATAATAGCTCCTAATGACGTAGACGCTCGTGGAAATCGCGAAAATTCGGTCCCATGCCTCTTGATCCGAGAAGCCAGTGTTGAAAAGACTAAGTGTAGCTCCTTAGGAGAACAAACACAATGATTAATGATATGTGAACAAGATTATCCGTTTCTTTTGGAGTTATCGACAAAGAGTGACACCAGGGCGCATACGTCATGCGACAACAATAACAACAAATTTTGTAGGCGCTGGAATGACATGTTATTACGTTATTGTCTTTGTTCGTGGTTTTCGTTTTTTGCTTTGCTTAGTTTTCACGTCTTCGTGGCTTTTGTCGCCTTCGTAAAAGAGTCTTGTAGTGTGAGCCAGGCTTCTTCCCGATACTTCCTGATCCGATCCGATGCTAGCAGAGTGTTAGAGTGCCTTCCGAAGGATCTCGATATTAGTTTATGTCTTGGTATTTCATCCAACCAGCCAGTTAAAAGTCGTAGTTTGTAGAGTGGACTGGTCAGGAAACCCGTTAGGTTTTTTGTACTACAGAATATTGTTAGTTTTTTGGACCCTGCTATGCACAAGTTTTAGTGGTGGCCTTGTCATACTAAACGCACTGACCCTCTATTCATTTATTGACCCTTTACAACTTAACATTAGTATTCACATTCTCCACACTGACCCTTTTTCATTTCTCATGGCAATGATAAGGAGAATTTGTTTGACAATCAGGAGCGTCTTAAATCGGTGATCATTTCCTTTATTCTCATGACCTTTATTTTTGATGTAAGGGTGATCCGTAGGGAGAAACTGGAAGCCAGTCGCTTTTAGGAGTTAAAGGGTTAGGCTACAATGTGTGACCATATCCTTCGTCCGTGACATGATTTTAAGCAGTCATGTTTAGAGCAGTGTTGTCCATTTATTTTTGCGCGGTAATTTTCTTTCCTTTCTTGTTCAACAGATACTTGAACTGTCCGCCTCCTATACTCCTGAAATCTCAGATTACAAGGTGCTTGTTTCGAGTCAATTTTATTTTTTTGTTTTGTCGTCTTCGAAAACTGCCTGGTGATGGAAACTCTTGGGGAAACAAAGACCGTTTTCCCGCGCTTGTCAAACACAGGTTATCTGTTTCCCTACGCTTAGCGCGCTTAGTGTATTAACTTACTTTGGGCACCTATCATATGTGAGAGCTTTGACCTCCTACAACTGTTCGTTGAGATTTGCCGGATGGTTTTCGTTTTGTCTCAAAGAGGAACATTTCTGTGTTTGCGTATCCAATTCACGTAAAGCAGTTGTCTCCTAACATATGCGTGTTTTTGTAATGCTTTGCAGGAAGGTACTGTTCTTGCTTTTGATCCAAGCAGTGGAACTGTTAAGATAGAACTCTCAAAGGAGTCGCTAAAGAAGTCGTTAGGTATGCTCCGGGTTAATCGTTTTATTAGATTAACTTTGGATTCAATATCACGAGTTATCCCATGTTACTTCCGTTTTGCTTCTCATGGTCAGTGATTGGTTAAGAGAACTAGTGTTATCCTTTTGACCAAACAGATGCAAAGCTTGTGAGCTCTTGTGTAATGTCGACCTTTGTCCTGATGGGACATCAACTGAATTGATAACGTAAATTGGCTACCGAAAAGAGTTTAAAAGCTGACTTTTCGAGCGTTAGCCCTTCGTCCTTCGCTCTGACGCAGGGCTAACGCTCGAAAGTTAAGCTTTGAAACTCTTTACGGTGGCTAATTTACGTTATTAATTAATTCAGCTGATAATGCTAAATAACAGTGTTATACTCTCCCATCGACGTAGCACCACATTTTCTTTATAAATTTTTCCCCTTTATTCCTTTGCCCTGATTGGCTGAGATGATCAGTTTGGTGTTGGATAGCGTTAATCACACTAAAATTAATGTGAAAGGGCTCATTTTGAATTTTGACGACTTGGCTGTGCAGCTTTCAGCTCGAAAATTACTATTTTAATTCATCACCAGTCTTAATTCAGTATTTTTGAAACATTCAGATCAATCAAACATTCGCTGACCTGATCCAGCATAGGTCGATTTGGCGACAAGCGCGGAGACATGCAGCCGGGACTAGGCGCGGAACGCACGCTTAATAATAACGTTCAACAAACAAAGGAAGAAAGGCATCACCTCCTTAACAGCGAACGGCTTCTCGGGGCGACTGCGTCGTTTTACTTTGTATTTCATATGGTTGCCTTGAAGCTCGTCCTTTATAAATAAGGCGCATTTTAACTAGATACAGGGAAATAATTGAATGAACAGATTACCCGATTAAAAACTGTTCTTGTTTCAAATTTTTGTAGGCGACGGAAACGTGACCGGAAAATTTGATTTGGTTTACGATGAAAATGAAGAAAACGGAAACGATGAAGTGGAAGAAACTGAGGTGAGAGTCCTGTTTATATATCTATTATTCTGTTTTTGAACTCTCTGCACCCTAACATCAGTATCCGGCCATATTCTTCAAACAGTTCTCCATACATTACCTAAGGCGATGACAAGGAGACTTTGTCTAACAGTCAAGAGCTTCTTTAGTTGGTTTTTATTTATTTTATTCTCGTAAACTTATCGTTTGATGTAGGGGTGATATTGTTTGAAGAAATTCATGAAAAATGAGAAAAGTGAATTACTGATCATGTAACTGTACGAACATTTCCCATACAGTCGTTGGGTCTCACCGTTTTGCAATCGAGTGTATGCAGAGTTAACGAAAGTACAATTGAACTTTCGAGAGAAACTGAAAAAAAAATCGAGTAATCTGCGATGGACTCTCTTCTTGTCTAAGAGAAGTTGCCATACTTGATGATGTAATTACTCTCTACGTTCTTATTTTGAACGTTGCATTTCAGACTGTTGTGCCGTGGAATTCCATGATTGATCCTGTTCTTGTCGAGTAACTCAGTGAGACTGGTACACCATTGGTTAACCTATTTCTTGCTCTTCAATCGATATTACCGTGTAAATGATAGACAACTTGGCAGGACAGTGCTACACTGGGAAAGACGAGGAGCAAACGAGGGGACTGGGACAGGGGCCTCTGGTCAGAGCCTTGGGATGTATCAGTGCCAGTTAATTGATGTTATAAATGAAAGCAGTTAAATGACAGACTGTGGGAAGATTAGTCTCGTCAATGGAAACGATTTTGAGAAAATTGAACTTCAATAGAGAGAATTTGCACAGGGTGTGTGGTTAAACAGTCTTCAGTTTTTTATATATAGGTTACAATGACTGTGGCGGAATGGAAGTATTTCAGCCCCTGCTCTCATCGTCGCTCTCTGTTCCACTTTTATCACTTGGAAAGACAGAAACCCATCACAAAAGAGTGGAAAACATTCTTTTAGAAATAAATTTACTTTCTACTTTCTTGCGATTTTCACACATGAACTAAAGTAATTGATAAGTTAAAGTTTTTGTTGCTGCTATTTGTTTCTTTATGGCAAAATTAATGTGTGTGACAACAGGCGTGGTTTGCCCTCCTTTCTAGATACAGATGCTAGTATACGAAGCAGACTTTACACATCCTATGGCTGTTCAAATAGTCATTCATTGTGCTCTTTTCATTTGTGTTATAAACTGAAACGAAAAGTCAGTTACATTGGTCCAACTAATAAAAATAAATTAATGAATCAAGAAAAAAGTAACAACGAATTACATGACACTGGCGCAGTTGCCATGCAACTGACTACAATTGGATTGGTTTGAGTTGAATCTGATCGCCTAGGAAGGTGATGCAAGTTCAAGCAATTAGAGTGCTTTTCGATTGTGTGTCCATAAACAAAAACGAAAACAATCACAACAGCCAACCGTAGCGAGGAAAAAATTACCAGGAGCTAGTCAGAACTTGAGGTATAAACAAACAAACTGCCTGAAGCGCGGGAAAACGCGAGTGACCAAATCGCGGTAGGTAGGTTTTAGTATTGAATCTGATTGGGTTATATGATGGCGCCGGTTTTCTGGACTAATCACCGAGCGAAGTCAAACAAAATCAAAGAAATTCCGGATTACTTTGGACACTCAATTGAAAATTGTTCTTTGGAGCTTAGTATGTAACGCAATTTTCGGTTGAAGTAGTCAGTAGCTTGCGTGGCTGGCTGTTTTTAAGGCGCTCAATGAACATCTTTTGTTGGTTTCCGTTGCCCAAGAATACGAAAAGGGTTTACGCTGTGTTGTAGGGAAGAATATTCGACGAAAGGACAAGAAGAAACGAAGTTGGCGTTTGGTTATCTCGCGTTTATGAAGCGAGTAAATCAGGAAAGAAGTCAATAACACTGTTGCAGTACCTAATTATAAGTGTACTATGTGAATGATTAATTATTAAAGAAAATGGTGAGATTGTAGACAGTATAACGGAGGAAGCGATTCCAAAACTTTAAAGATAATCATATGTTTCTAAGCAGGTTGTCGCAGATTGGATAGCAATTCTAAAATTACGTGTTGAGAGTGTCGTATTCGCAGCCCCCTAGTGCACTGCTCATTGTCCCTAAGGTTTACCTTGGTAAGAAAGGTGTTGGTGGCTAGTCTTCTGTGCAGTAGCTTAAATTGAAAAACAATAAATTTTGTGATTTTTGTGCATAGAAAAGGAGTTCTGTAAACAGCCTTCCAGTCGACATTATCTGGTGTTTCGAGCATGCATTCTGTTGCCCATTTTCTTTGGGCCTCAAATGGGTTTTTTTGTTTTTTGCTCGTCAGAATTTTATATGTTAGTATGAGACTGATCATGCAGGCCACAAACCTTTCTAAGAAAATGGACTAATTGCGAAGCTCATTTATTCAAGACGATATTTGTACTTAAAGGAAATCATGCAAAAAAGGAGGGTTGTAATTGTATTGAAGATAGATAGCATGCGTGATTTCGCTTGCACCTGCAACAATGTCCGGTAAAAACAGTCAAAATATAGACAAGGGTTTTCACTTCCGAAATATAAAAAAACAACGACAAAAAAAAAATTAAAAAATAGAGAAAAAGCATTTTTTGGTGAAAAGCCCACGGGGTGAGGGGAGGGGGACGGGGTTGAAGAAGATTGCAAAATGAAATATCAAATCTGGACCGGTAAGAATTGCCAGAAAATATTCGCGTTTACCGAGAAACTGAGCAAAAGAAATGCAAGAATTGATTGTACAATTCTTTTGTACGAGGAAATAGTTTCCTGTATTGGTGCGCTTTAACTTTAACTCACTCAGCTCTCAACATTTTTTTCCTTTTTCACGTTTTGTTATAATCGATACTTTACAAAGAAGAAAATTCTCAAAACCATTCGGTTGACGTCTTTTTTATCGCAATGCGAACAAGTGGATTTTGTCACGAGCCCGTGACCCCAAATACCGACAACCCGTACCCGCCCCTTGCCCCTCCCCCTCCCCTTCTAGGTCACTTCCACTTTCTCTGATAAACCTAAAAGACTGTATGAATGGCCAAAAGTGGCCTAGAGTTATTCTGTTATGAGCACAAAACGCAAAGAACACGTTATCTAATAATACATAGAATATGTAAATATAGATATCGGCAGCAGAAACAGCATGTGGGTTATTTCATAGCCTCCTAGCGCCAGGCCCCGCAAAAAAAGTTATCGTTCATCTCAGCACGGGATAACATGACTCGCGATGCATGGATGGTGAGTATTTGAAGGTCGAAGTTAAATGTCAAATATATTATGCCGATTTTTTTGTTGAAATTTTTGGCAGCCTTATCGACACTACGCCCTTTGCAGCTTACTTTATGGCCATTTCGTTACATTTACTCACCAGATGATTTAGATTTTGGTGACTTTTGATCACATCAGGTAGGTAAATTCCGCTCGGGTAGCACATGTGCAAAGCTCTAGTCGTTGTTAAATCCAGAAGTGTTTTAACAGCGGTTTCTTAGAGCGTGATCTGTTCTTTGCAGATGCATTGGCCGGAAAATCGCCCCTCGATTTCCGGTCAATTTTTGTGTTCTAACCGGCGTATTAATCGACGTGGAATATTACCTTCGCCATTCCTGTAATTTTAGACGACATTCAATCGGGGGTTAAGCGAGGGTTATTTGGCCTATATGGTCACGTAAATTAATACAGCATTTTGTCTCCGTTATGTCACAATGTAACTATTTGCGTTGATTAGCCGAGTCTAGTAACTGAATTCGAAGGAATCTCGTGTACTCATAGACTGATTTTCTAAGCTTTTTACCATATCGCAAGGAAATACAAATGACAAATAAATTTCGTATTTTTAAAAAATTCGAATAATTCTAACTTTCCTCGGGCGATCAATTTTCTCGAGAAGTTTTCCAAGGTCATAAATATTCCTTAACGTATTTGCATATTTCGAAACATTTGCCGGTTTTTTCTTGAGTCGATCGAAATAAATCACATGATATATTTTGACCAATCAGACGAGTAGTTCCCATGATGCACTGGTTTGTCTATGTTGTGATGCGCGCGCGTTTGGTTTTCTCACGTCCCCAAAACAACATGTCGTCCTCTGATCCTGTAATGACTTCTTCCAGTACCATCATTTCTTCCGAAAATAAATTAGCTGCCCTTTCTCAAACACAGCCGGAGAAGCCTTTCCATTACACGTAGGTGTATTTGTGATTTTCTTTGTTTTGCGAACGTTTTTACGTGTTGTCATAATTTTTTTCCTTTCGAATCGTCCAGGTACCTGAAGGAGTTTCGGGTCGAGCAATGTCCACTATTTCTACAGCACAAGTGTACAGCTCACAGACCCTTCACCTGTTTTCACTGGCACTTCATGAATCAAAGAAGGAGGAGACCGAAAAAGAAAAGGGATGGCACCTTCAATTATAGTCCTGATGTTTACTGCACTCAGTACGATGAAACGTCAGGGATTTGCCCGTCCGGAGATGAGTACGTACCAGGGATTTTTGCTTGCATCTGCCTCGTTTATTTACGGACTGGAGGCCTTATACTGTTTATTTTTGGTACGGGTGATGAATTGCTGACTCAAAGTCCTTTTCTCTTTCAGCTGTCCCTATTTACACCGCGTAGCTGGCGATGTGGAACGTCGATACCATCTTCGTTACTATAAAACTGCAACCTGTGTTCATGAGACCGATACTCGAGGATATTGTGTAAAAAATGGCCCACACTGCGCGTTCGCTCATGGACCACTCGATCTGAGACAACCAGTGTATGATATACGAGAATTACAAGCCATCGAGAAGGAGGAAACTGAAGTAGGTCAGACAGGGATAGAGAATAACAAAGCAGTTCTAGAAGATCCCCGCTGGCAAGGTTTGTGTAGTACTGTACGTTGCTCTAAATGTACATAGTGCTATCTTCATTTAAACTTTCATGGTGATTTGGTCGCAACCGTAAAGTATACAGTCTTTATCATTTCGCGTTGTTATGCATTTAAAGGTAACAAATGACCGTAACCTTCGAGGCCCTATGATACGACCTCGAAACAGAGATAAGAATTCAATTGCGTTGGAGTTTACTATATTTTCGCCTTATATTCGCATTGAAAACAAAATCTTCGAACGTCTCACCGTTAGAACCTCATTTTCGTTGAAAAATATGGCGATTAATTCGTTTCCTTGATGTTAATAAACGCTAATGTGATGAGAGATTTCTCTTCCGTTTAACAAAGTTGTGGTTCTTACAGAGTTATTCATTATTTATGGATTCTTCTATTGTCTTTACGGTTAAAATCTGATCGCAGTTAATCTTTAATCTTTTCCACTTTGTTCGTGGATGAGGAATTTCCAGTGTAACATCGTTTACTGTCAAGTATTTGTGCTTTCCCCGGTTAATTGTATACCATTATTTGTGTCCTGTCGGAAGCTGGTGTTTTCCTTCTCTAAATAGTAGCTGTCCTTTGTGATGAAAATTGAGCTGTGTGCAAGGTAATTATTTATCAGTGTCTCAGTGAAATAGTGGTAAACAGTAAATTTATCTCAGCCTTTTGAACATATACAAAAGGCAACAAGCTGTTGATAGAATATTATCTGATATTTCTTAGATACCAACTATGTTTTATCAAGTTACAAGACTGAACCATGCAAAAAGCCACCAAGACTTTGCAGACAAGGCTATGCTTGCCCTCACTATCACAATAGCAGGGATAGGCGACGCAGTCCAAGGAAATTTAGATACAGGTATTGTACTAGTGTCCTCAAGGCCAGCTTATGCATGCATGCAATGCCAATGCAAAAACAAATGCTGGTTGTTGAAATTAAAAAATGCAAGCAAAGGAAAGTGAAAAATGTTTCAATTTTTCTCCTTTGCTGTGGAAAACACACATGCAAGGACAGATCTATGTTGTTCTATTAAATATCCATGCTCCCACCTTGAAGGGGTTTTAAGTTTTAATCTCTCTCTTCCTTCTAGACATACTTCTTGTGCTTCATATTTTCCTTAGAAAAATTTGCTGTAAATGAAATTTAAATACATGCAAATAGCCAAAATTGAAATTTTATAGGAAGAAATTTTTGCATTGTCATTAACCTGGAACACATTCGAAATAAATGCATGCAACTTGAGCGGTACATTGTTTGTTTTATTTTTCCTGATACTTGACCAAGTTTCTTTAAGTGTGATTTTCAGATTTAAAATTGGTCTTTTTTTTCATCACCAGTGCCAAATGTAACTTTTTTTCTGTTATTGAGAGGTAGTCATAAAAGCAAAAATTATAAATTTTTTAATTGCTCATTGGTTTGGTTTCCCCATTTCTCAAAGTTGTCTTAATCAACCATTAATTCCATGAATGTACTCTGTTCTGTCATTAAATCATACTAAATTGTTAGAAAACAAAAGTTCTGGCAAAACATGAAATTTAGTCAGTTTTTTCTCTCGACTCTTGAGTAAGTTTTAACAAAGAATTTGATACGAGGTAGAATGGTGTGGATTGTGTCTGAGCAACACAACTTTCAAGAATTTGAACCCAGTCTTTTGAAGGCATGTAGGTGCTTGTTTTAAGCCACTTAAAGTATGCCTTTGAGAGAGACACATCTTGTCTTGTTTCCTGTTTCCTCTTAATGAGCACTTGTCATAATATTTTCCAAGAAAAATTGAGATACTTATAAATTATCTCAAAATGTGAGAGAAAGTACTATTTTTGTAATTCTGATTAAAGACGAGTGAAGCTTTGTAGTTTTTCAATTACAAAACATGCTGTATTTCAAGTTAATTTTCAGTTTGGATCATCACTTTGAATATTGCAACAACATTTATTATAAGTGCAAGCAAATTTACAACACAGAGCAGCCTTGCTGCTAAGCTTTAACCGATAAGGACATAAACATCTGTTTGCCAACCAATATAAAGTGATATAAAGTATGTATTTGACTTTCTAAGACTCAACTAATATTTTGCTGTCTTTGACTTGGTGTAATTATTTGTTCACTTGAAGACTGCTGACATAGAACTAGTCCACAGGTAGAAAACAAACTTTCAAAATGCTTCTGAAGTGGTTTGTTTTGTGCTAGGAGAGTGATATCATTAGGTTGAAAAGTGGGATAATTTTGCTCTTGATATTGCATGTAGTCTCTTTTTCAAATATTATGAATACAATGGTCTCTGTCTCTCAGTATTCATGTATTTTGAAGCAGCTATTATTTAGACCAGTATAATCATTAACAGACCAGTTTATTTCTTTCATTTGATTTGATTTCAAGATCAACTCCTTGTCCTCATGTGAAGCATGGTGATGAATGGGGAGAGCCAACAAATTGTGAGAGTGGAGATGGTTGCCCTTATTGTCACACAAGAACAGAACAACAATTTCACCCAGAGGTGTGTTGTAATATTATTGTTAATAAATCTTTGAAAGTTTCCTGGATTGACACTAGTGAAGAGTGTTGAATGATGTAGTTAAGGTCTGCATTGACAGTCATTAAAGATGCAACTGATTTCAAGAATGAATGAAAGTTACTTTCAGTTGTTTGTGCTATTGTGGCTTGTAAATTGAAAAGATTGTCAGATGTTATGCCTGACAAGAATTTTTCTTGCTCGGGTAAGATGACGGTGTCTTTGAAGATTAGTGAGACTTGATGAAATTAGATATAATTAAAAAAATCAACAAGCGCTCTTGTCTCACAGAACTGATGACAGATTTTTTCACAAAATGAACATTACACTTTCCTGGCATGCATTATGTTCCCCTTGTCAGCGCAGAGGTGGCTAATTACATAATATATAAGAAAGTCATGTATTTTATGATATTTGTGACAGATTTACAAGTCAACAAAATGTAATGATATGCAACAGACAGGCTATTGTCCCAGAGGACCTTTCTGTGCATTTGCACATGTAGACCGTAAGTATTTGGACCTGACTTAGGCTTGACATGCGCTTTCTTTTCTTTTTTAATTCTCACAAAAATGACCAATGAGTCACTTTTAAATGTCATCTACTTTAGTTTTCAACACCAGACATTTACTTTTATTTTAAATCATCATGAGACAATCATCTGATTTAAATAAACAGGTCACATGTTGAAACAGTTTGTAATAGCTTATTGGTTTGGCTCAATTGTCTATTGGCAGGCAATATTTAAGTTGAAATGTTCTCTCACAATGTACTTGAATTGTTTTCTCAAAAGGTTATCTAGAAGTCTTTTTTTAAAATCACTATGTAATAATTTTGTCTTTTTTTTTTGGTCTTTCATTTACAGCAAACAAGATTAAACAAACTTAATAAAAAAGGTTAAGTTTAAATGATTTGTTTGTCCACAGAGGATACTGTTACCACTAAAGAAGCAAATGGGGAGCAAAGTTTTAGTCAGGTACTAAATACTGATCATAAAATGCAAAAAAAAGTTTTACAGTGTAGGGTCATCTTGTTTCCTCTTTATGGAATACAATTACTTGTAAACCATTGTTACCCCAATGGTTTACATATAGTTGGAGAATACACATCAAGAGATATAGGATTAAGCCTTTGCACTTGATGGTTATCAAAGTTTTATGTTCTTTATGGTAATGTTGTTACATACATTAGTTAAATTTATCAGTAAGTATCAGCAAACTGTCAAGGGAAATTGAAAAAGTGATTGAGTAACCTGTGATAGACTAGAGTCAAGGAAGCAGTGAGGCTCCCATTTGCTTTGTGCTATGGAAATGTAGAAAAACTATGTTTTTTGTGGGCTATTTAGCACATCTGCAAACTTAGTGTACCTGATTTGCATAAGTTTGATGGCTACTGGTTAGAAAATAATGCTTTGGTAAGTAACAGTATCCTGTTCATGATTACTTCACAGTTTTATTCAATGCCTCCATCACCATTAAGTCCTGTTGATAATGGAGTTGGATTTATAGCAAGTTTATCACAGACTATCAGCAAACCTACACGATCTATGTCAACATCATCAGGAGGGTCGTACTCTAGTGAACCATCCACTCCTTGTAGTTTATATCCTAAAGCTCCTGGTTCAGAACGTTCTGAGCGAAGTGGAAGTAGAGAAGATGAACATCAGGCTAGTAGAAAAACTGTAAATAATAATGTTTAGTGCCTTTTGCTAATTTCCGTTATAGGTGATGATTAAAATCCTCATGTGACCTTTTTTCTTTTTTATGTAACAATGTAATACTCTCTCCCTAGGCATTCATAAGAAAACAACTGTTATCAATCGAAAATGACCCTACTTTAGATGACATAGAGAAAGCCCGAAGGAAGCAGGTATGCACTTAAAGTTCTTTCTAGGTCAGTTTTGCTTTCAAATGGAATCAAAGCAAACTTTAATTTATGAACTTTGCCTTTTGTTTGTGAAATGTTGTGAACTGGGTGTATATCAATGATATAAACACATGCTAGTATGAAATTTTTTTATGGTATGACCACTAATCATCATGTAGATAAGGGCATCCTTGTGTTATTGGAATAAACATGTGCACTGCAGATTGCAACTTTTCTCTCTATCAGAATGTAGTTAGTACAAGACAGTCCTTCTCTATGGCCAGTTCTGCCTCATCCAATTTGTCATCAGTATCAGCCAGTGCACCACCCTTCTACCCTGCTGCTGACACTGTGGAGTCTGTGGTGGAGAGTGCCCTTGATGACCTTAATCTAGATGACTTTGATGTTACTGAATTAGAGAAAGAGCTCAACAATGCTTCACCAGTGTCATCAACAATAGGAGATTCTCTGTCAGCACTTAACATAAATCCAATGTGCTCAGCACCTGTTACCATACCTGGGGCTGATACAGGCCCAGGCTCACCCCAACCATTCACTCAATCACCCACTTCACCATTAGGACAGTTTTCCTCATCTTATGGTTCCACCTCACAGTTAATATCAGGACAAAAGGTACTTACATTTAACAGTCTATAGCGAAAAAATATAGCTAAGAAAAGATGAAAAGAAAGTAAAGCCTCAAAAAAGTTTAGAAAAAGGGCTATACTCCAGGTAACTTTTGCAGATGCTTTGGACCTGGTTTTAAGAGCTGTTTCCACTCTTTAAGAGGAGAAGGGTGCTTTTTTTCTGTTTAGCACAAAATGTTGTTTGTATCGGATACAATTTGAATTAATTATGTTTCTTTAACAAGGCTGTTTAGTCTCTCTGATAGTGTTTACAGGAATTCATCATGTAAGAGTGACAAAATGATCATGGGAAAGTTAAAAAGTATTCCAACAGGACTCCAGTCATTCATATTACACTGTGACTGGGTAAAACTAGGATAGAAAATAATATTGAAATTTGCCTAGAAAACACATTCAGGTCACCATTGCTGTTGACATAAAGTCTTGTAAACTTATTTACTGTCACAATGGAATTTGAGTGATTTGGATTTATATGATGCATGTTTTGGTAATATTTCATTTAACTTGGTACTCGTTGGGATGAAGTCTTCAAATATGCACAGCAGGTCCTAGATAAATGCAATTCTGTTGACGCTGTAATTTGATATGTTATTTTTCTTTTGCACAGGGCTGTAATCCTTACCGTGCCAGTCCATTAGTAAGGGGTAGTAGTCTACATTCCTCTGTTTTGGATCCACTTACAGCTCAGCTCCACTCACCCAAATCAATAGGCTCTCCCCAGCTATCATCACCACTGGGTCTCAGTAACAGTTCAAGTGAAATTCAGCGACTTAGTGAAGATCTCATGGCTGCCAAAACCAAGCTGGCTTCATGGGAAGAGTCCTGGGCTCAAGCAAAGCAGGCTTGTGATGCCTGGAAGAAGGAGGCAGAAGAATCAGCAAAAAAGGCAAAGGAAGCCGAGCAAGGAAAAGTAGAAGCCATTATGAAAAAGGAAGAGGTAAATTAATTTGAACAGAAGTGTTATTTAGAATATCCACCAAGAATTTGTTGTTAGTATTTAGGAAAAAAGTCCATGATTTCCTAATTTGAAACTTAACTTTTAAATGTTAGTTAAACTTGCCCATCCCTCTTGGAATGTCTATGATGGGTAACTGGACATTTCGCACAAAAGACTTTTCACACAAGTCTTTTAGCACAAGTTTTGGACTGTTCACACAGTTCTTAGTGGTCATTTTGCACAATAATCATAAGTGAGAAACATCAATATAAAAGGTATACTGATTGATACTGATAAGACATTTTACCTTCACATGATCCAACGGCGAGAACATAGACATTTATTTACATAATAACTTCAACTAGATCAAAATGCTCGTGAACACAATCACTATTCTTTCTTGAAGAAAGGAAAGGTACAAATCTCTCTCCATGAAAATGTAAAGAACTCACTATTCAAATGACTACTTCTATAATGTTTTCTTTGTTGAATGAAAAACCTTTTAGTTTTGACAGTATCATCCACTGCAAAGTTAACATGCAAACATGACAACCCACGCTAAGGACACCATGTTGATTTCGAAAGTAATTGTCACCAGTCTTCCCTCCTTGTTTGATCGCCTTCAAATAGCATGTTTTATCAATCTGTAAGAGTTTCAAATAAAGCTATTGAAAACTTGCTCCTTATATCTCTGTTATATAATGAAAATTAGGCATACTGGTAATACGTACAGCAAAAACAGTTCAACATTAATAACTCGATATTCAGAGAGTGATTCAGATCAAATGTCGGCACATGCAAGTGTTGTGATTTGACAACTTGAATGTGTCAGTGTAGGTAGTAACTAGTGATCTTGTAGAAAGACAAGTTCGATCTGTAATAATTTTAAAGATCATAAAGTTTAATACATCTATCAAGTAGTAACCTTTCAAATTATTCTAATAACAATTACCTGAGCGATGGAGAGTTCAGTATTGATCAATAAGCGTCATAGAAACCATGATGTAAACAAATGATTTCACGAAAGTTTCAAGAATTCAAAATAATTCAAAGATTATATGCTAGCCGTTCAATAAGTAATCATACAAGCTTAAGATCAAAACAAATAAAGAAATCTAGATGTACTATAGCTTAAATGAATGTAGGAAAGGGCTAAATTTCTACGAGTCTTGACCAAATAGCGAGTTAAAATATGCATGATTCCTTGGCTAACATGGCCATGAACTTGAATTTTATATATTTACACAAATTTTGTAGATAGGTCTTTTCTCCTTTTAAATAAAAAGTGAAACAGTTTGCAGGTTTTTACTTTGACTTCAGAGGAGGGTGGATTGGTGACAATTACTTTTGAAATCAACATGGCGTCCTTAGTGTTGGGTTGTCATGTTCGTTTGTTTGTAGTGGATGATGTACTGTCAAAACTGAAAGGTTTTTTGTTTAACAAAGGAAAAGTAAAGGAAGTAATCGTTTTGAATAGGGAGTTCTTTACATTTTCATAGAGAGAAAGATTTGTTCCTTTCTTCAAGTAAGAATAGTGATCATGTTCACAAGCATTTCGATCTAGTTGAAGTTATTACATAAATGTCTACGTTCTTGCCATTGGATCTTATTGAAAGTGATATGTGAAGGTGAAATGTCTTATCAGTATCAATTAGTATACCTTTTATATTGATGTTTCTCACTTAAAATTATTGTGCAAAATGACCACTAAGAATTGTGCGAACAGTCCAAAACTTGTGCTAAAAGACTTGTGCAAAAAGTCTTTTTTGCAAAATGTCCTGTATTCCTATGATGTCATCTGGGGTGCTACTTAGTATATACTGCAACCACTCAATAATCCGCCCTAGTGTGCTTGATATATCCATTTTTGGCCTGAACTCCAAATAATTTCATAATTTAGAGTGTGAGATCAAATTTTTGAAAAAAGTTTTGACAATTTTTTTTTTTGGGGGGGGGAGGGGGGCCCAATAATTTTTACACCACGATAATATGATTTTAAAAATCTGATAAAAGAAACTATTATTTTTTTACTTTAATAAGAATAGTAACAAGCTGATAGTTACATTTTAATTGTATGTTGATTTTCCTTTTTCTTAGATTGAATCTCAAGTAGTAAGCTTGAGAAAAGAAATGGAAGAAATTAAAGGTGGCCCCCATCTTCACACTCTCAACACAGTGGATGATGTAGGGGAGTTACCTCTGTTAGAAATGAGACAGATTCATCGACAGCTCAGTTCAGATTTAGAAAAATTAAATCAGGTGGGTAGTGATATCAATAATGTTTATGTTGTGACCATATTACATTTAGCCAGTATGATTTGTAGTTTAATTCCTAATCATTGTTTAAGACAACAGGAAAAAATGGGTGAAATACAAGTGTGAGTTATTTAATGTCAAATGAACATTCCCATTGTCTGCATATTAACTGAAAGAGAAAATTTAAAGGAGTACTTGAGTTGATCTGTCAGCATGTGTTTACACTTTTAGAAGTCAAACTCAAATCTCAATGCCTTTACCTGTGATAAGTCCATGAAATTGCTTTAAATGAACTACTGGCATATGTACTCTTAGTGGAAAGTTGGAGCAGAATTTTTAACAGAGCTTGTTTATTTCCCTTTGCAGGTGATGTATAGAAAAGTAGCTTTAATTTGTAGTCTTTGTGAGGAACAACAGAGATGCATAATGACAGCACCGTGTTCGCATTGTACAATGTGTGAGGCATGTGCTTCACAAAGATTGGAATGCCCAGTGTGTCTTGTTCAAATCACACAAAAAACTTTGATAAATATACCCATTTGAGGACGTAATATATTGCAGTTAGGCAGTGTTTAGCCTGTTTTCAATTATTCCCTTTTAGGACTTGATATGATGTTTAGAAATCTATGAATTTAGCTTTTAAGGTATAATTATTAATGCATATATTATTCAAAGAATATTTCTTAGGGATTATGAATGCTTGTTTCATTTCAAATTATTATTATTATTATTAATAATATTATTTCCTTTTCGGTAATGAATTTATTTTGAACTTGGAGGTCCAAACATTCCGTGCTGGGTGTACATTTAGTGTATTTATCAGCACTTCTTATTCTAAGAATTGCAGAGTAAATGTCAAAAGATATGTTGTCCATTACAAGACAGTCTGAGAGAGAGGAATTAAAAACAGCTGTCATTTCAAAACTTGATAGTAGTTTTGGGAATCAAGCCTTCTGTAAATTTTCTTCTTACTCCACCTTCTCCCTCAGTTTCTTTGTTGAATTACCAAAGCAATTTTGAGTTGAGTATGGAAAACTATCCAGGATTTAACCCTTTACATCAGTATAAATTTTCTCCATACTGTTCTCTAGGTATTTCCTATGGTGCTGACAAAGAGGATTTGTTTAACAATCAAGGGCCTCTATAGTTGGCAATCATTTTCTTATATTCTCATGATCTCGATGTTTAATTTGGCAGTGATACTGACAGGAGAAAATAGTTACTAATCACTCTTAGGGGTTAAAGGGTTAAACGTTGGTATTGCTTCACTTTTGCATCAGGATGGCCTTTAAAAAAGTTTGCCATCCTCTCAATCGAGATGTAGAAAGGAAAGTAAACAGCACGTGTCCATTTACGTTTTTCTTTACTGAAACACTGCCTGTTTTTTTTTTTTGCTTTTTGTTCAAATGGGCTCCTAATATTTTTCTTTGCACTGATTGGTGGTTCAGGTAACTTAGGTTTTGGTTTCACAAAACTTAAGCAAATTAAACGCTTTGGGCCATCTAACTGTTCTGGAAAAATTAAATCAAAACGTTTTGTTCCTTATACCTGCACATGGGAGGTATGCTTCTTATGTTCTTAGATTCAGGGGAATCCCTTTTCTCAGACCAACCTAAAGCCATAAGAATGTAATGGTTATAGCAGTGTGATTTATATAATAATTTTGAAACACTAGCAATGACGTAACTAAACAAAAAATTAACTCGAGGTGCCCTAAGCAAGTGATGAAAAAAATGTTATTTTACAAGAGTAGCTCCACACTTCCCCTTCCCCAGCCCCTCTCAGAAAGTCTTCATGTTACCTTTTCCTTAAAAAAATTGAATTTTGTCCTTGTTTTTCAAAAGTAATTTTCTTCCCTTCCCACTGTTTCCTGACATTTTGCCTCGTATTCCCTCATAGGGAAAAGTGTGCTAGGTTTCTTTTGATGGTTGGTTGGTTCTTCTCAGATGTATACGACTATAGTGTTAAGCCATGATCTTTTGACTAAATATTCAGGAAAAACTGCGTACGTGAAAAAGACATTTCAATATGAACTAGGAATTACTGATGGGATGTCACATAATTCTTGCTGGCGTCACTCAAATCTTCAAGCGGCGACAACTGCAGACAACAATAAGAATTTACATAACTGATCTACTTGAACCCAAACGTTCGATAGACGGCTACAGGAAGAGTTAATCAGTTCTTCGTTCGCCGCTTACTGGCGTAAATTGTTGAGTTTGTAACTTGGTTTCCTTTTTTTTCTGCCCGTCATTGTTAATGTCTTCTTTTTCTGCGCTGAAAAATACACAAACATGTAAAGCGCCCTTAACATAGCCTGCCAGCAAGCCCTCCAAGGGGTGGGCTCGCTCGCAGGGCTCCTTATTATCAATGTTTGTCGGAGTTGGGGAAGGGATCAGGTCTCTCTTTCGTTTCTAACTTGTAAACATGGAACACGACGAGATGTGTTGCTTTCTTCCTGACCTCAGTTCTGTCCTGTTTGAAAATTATCCATTTATTAGTCAAACACGCAAGATGACGTTGTGGATTTGACCAGAGATTTTGTAGCTAAGGTATTTTAGTCCTACATGCCGACGTAGACTGAAACCAAGTTTACATATTCAAGATGGCGGATCCCCTCGTCTCCTTGACAGCTGAAAAATTGGTTGATCTCTCAAACGACAGGGAATATCTTAGCGAATGGCCTCCAGCAAATGATATTAGAGAAGAATCTGAACAATTAATTCAGGTAAAAAGACAGAGATTGGATCGTGCAGAGGACAGAAGACAACCCAGTGTGCAAGATAATTATGAGGGAGAAAGAGTTTTATGGGCTCGGCCCGCTCTGGCAAAGTGGTGGAGAGAAAGACAAAAGGAGCCTGGATTAAAAGATTTTACAAGCATTCCAAAATCGGTTAACCCTAATACAGTTCTGAAATATGTTGCTGGGTAGGTTTTGTTAAAACGATAATGAGGCCAGTTATGGGAGTCTGAGGTGAGAACGGGGTGATTTGGATGGGGGGGGAGGTTGCCTCTGATGGAGTGTGGGTATGGACTTTGTCCAAAAAGGGTAACATTTCCAATGTTCAATTTTACCAATGGGTATGGAGAGTGGCATTTAAAATACAATAACATTAGACATACTGGTTTTAGTTTACTTGCTTTAATTAAAGATTGACATAAAAATACAAACACTTACCACATGAGGATCTACCAATCAAAACTGAGAAGTCAAATGGAAATTTTCATGCTGCTTATTTCCTGAGTAGAATTGTGGTTACTATTTGGTATTTGAAAGGATTCTACTACTGTTTTACAAAAAGAGAGATTTGAAATCAAAGAGCTGTAACATTTCTTATAGGCTTTCTTTTACGAAACTTGCCCTACTCCAAGATTTCCACATCGTTCATTTATATTTTTTGTTCTACAGACCTCTTTCAAAATTGGGCAGCGGTAATTTTATTCCTTTTTTTAACCATGAAAGTAGCCCTTCAAATCTACAATTTCTCCTTGTCAGCTCCTTGCAAAATGTAGAGAACAGTTCAGTTTATCAAGGTTGACAATGTCAACCTGGATAAACTGAAAATTTTCCTTTAACCCTTTACACCCTAACATCAGAATGCTTATTCTCCATACTGTTCTCTACATTTTGCAAGGAGCTGACAAGGAGAAATTGTTTAACAATCAAGAGCTTCTTTAGATGGCAATCATTTCTCCTTTTCTCCTAATGGTAATGTGCAATTCAAGGGTGATCCTGTGAGGAGAAATTAGAAGCCAGTCACTCTCAGGAGTCAAAGGATTAAAGTGAGGCCAGCAAGGCTAAAATGTATGCATACAAAATACATCTGCCATCATGTAGTGGACTTTGTTTTTTCTTTTTAAACAGCCTCCCCACAGGAAAAGCATACTTAAAGGAGCAAATCAACCTGCTGAAAAAGGAGATAATATTACATCCTGCAAGTGCTACACATCATGCTGCACTAGCATCCTACTATGACTTGCTTAAAGACACTTGTTCAGCTCTGAGTAGTCTTGAAGTTGCCACAAAGCTTAATCCACTGGATAAGAATATAGCATGGCTGTATTTGAAAGTACAACGAAGTAAAGAGCTGGAGGATAAAAAAAGAAGTCTTCAGGAACATTTTTTACCACATCCTTCTACTGATCATAAGATGCCTGAGCCAGTAGAGGTGAGTTGAGATGCCTTGACAGGGGAAAAAAATGAAGAGCCTTGTGACCTGAATTTGGTTGGCAAAGTTGTTCAGATCACAACCATACCAAAATTGTAGTCACTGACTGCTTCTTAGGGTCTGGAGACTACACCACATCAAAACCCTATTTTGTGGCCCCCAATTAGTAGGCTGCCTTCCAGGCAGATATTGAGGAAGATGATGGAAATGAAAATGACTGAGTGACATTATCTTGCTGGTATACTTACATTGGGAATTCTATGATCACTGAATACATGATGCTTAAATGGTAAGCTGAAATGTAAAGTTATTTTGAGTCGTTCTAGCATAATTATATTGTCTAGGGAGGACAGATGCTAAGGAGATGTCAATACTAACAACATTTTGCTTTTTTATCACATCAGACACATATATTCTATGTTGTCTTGGGTCTGCACAGTAAAAGATCACAGAAGATGTCAATTTGTAATAAGTACATCAGTGACACACTTGAGCCACATTTTTTGTTCTTACCACATTTTGACATCATCTATGATCTATGGCTGTACAGACAAATGCACAGGTAGCAACATGGAATCTATTTTATGATACTACAATGAAATATCTTTCTGCCAGAGAGTTAAAAAGCCATGTCATTTAGCAGTTAACCCTTCAACTCCTAGATCAAATTTGTAATTCTCCTTATTGTCAACCATACAATTCTTATGTTTGTTCAAAGAATTTAGTATTGGATCAACTAATTATCCCCAAATTGATATTTTTCTTTATTTTCATCACTTGTCTGGTTGATATTTTATTGATATTGTAAGGAGAAATCCTGTCTTGGTCACTCATAGGAGTTAAAGGGTAAAGGTCCTTAATTAGGTTATGTAAGCAGATCTTCCTCAAGGATGGAAACAGACATGTGATATCCAGCAGGGTGTGGTTTTGGGGGTGTTCAGTGGTATACAGAGTGTGATATATTACTGTCAAGGGTATCTTTCAGAACCATAAGCCTTGCACAGAGTGTAAATTTGGTGATTTGCTTGTCTAGTGCTGGCAGTTCTTATTGTATCCACCTCTAAAATCATGTCCAAATAAGCTAGTCATGGTTCCTTCAAAAATATATTTTTAACTGTAAATTGGGCTTTAGTGACCTTGATTGAGAGCTAGATTCTGCTTTCATGCAGTTCTTTATTCCCTTATACCAGAGGGAGGAATAGATTTTCGTCAAATATAGCATAGGGCATAATTCCAGATACCCCTTCTTCCCTTGAACTCATTATTTATTATTTTTTATCTTTTCAGGTAGAGAGGCGTCACTGCAATACTCTGGGAGCAAAACAGTTTTTGTTTGAGTATTGTATGACTGGTACCCCTGTTATTATCACAGGACTGGTGGTTACCATGACTACTGCCCCTTGGGACTTTAAGCATATAAAAGAGGTGAATGTTATTTTCAACACTGTTTTTCATGTGATGTAATTAGAGGGACTAAAACAATTCCCCATCATTTTACTATTAACAATAAGAAATTCATACTTGAAATTTACACCTATCCAAAGGCAATTTTCAAAGTGTTATGTTTATCTTTGAAATCTCAGAATGCAGTAAGCGCTAAGTTTTTATTAATACTTTTTGTTGACAGAGATGAAAATGTGTTTAAAATTGTTCCAGGAATAAATGCATCTCTTTTAAAATCAGTTTCCCTTTAGTATTTGTAAAAAATTCAGTTGGAGGGCAGAAAGACAACTACCTCTGGTGAAAGCTTCTGGGGGTAACTGGGGGCATGTTTTTCTAGAAATTGTGGACACTTCGCAGCCACTGAGATTTAAATGCCTTCCTGCCTCTCATAATTGTTTAGCAGGGGCATATTGAAAGAGAACTTCAACTGTAAGTGCTGTGTTTTATTTAAGATGCTACAATGATTCCTGTATTAGTAAAATCTATGACTTCCTATGGCTTGGTCTCTATGCTATGTATTTATTTTTGTAACATTTCTTTGGCAAAATTACTTCTCTTAAATTGTACTGACAATTAAATGCAATAACTACTTACAGGACCTTTATCTAGTGTTAGCATTTCTTTTCATTTTCGAGCGGAGAAGGTATCCGTCAGAGGTTGCTGTTATGATCCAAAACCGCTCCCTCTTCTCGTTTCCAAGAAATATCAATTAATTTGGGTGCAGTGTGTCACGCCATGTCTTTTTTATAACGCACTTAAAAATTTATCCCTACAATTTTTTTAATTACAGCTTACTTAGAGTTTTTTCTTTTCCACTGAAACACCTTGTCCCCATCTCCATTGAGCCACCCACTCTCCAATGTGGTAAATGAATATGAAGACTCCAACAGAAAACGCGAAAAATGCAGCAATAGAGAGCGCATCTAACTTCTCTAAAAATGGATACACCCAAATATCTGCTGCAAATGCTATCCACAGAACCCAGAGAATGTAACAAGCTGCAAATCCTACGACAGAAACCATAGCTTTCTTCTTAGTCGGGTATTCGTGGCGAATAAAACATAGTTCCAAGATTGTCACTAAAGGGAATGTATGCATGTAATGATTATGCAACGCGGGAATTTGTTTCGCTTCTTCTGGTGTTTGACAAGAGTTTGGATCGGCAGCGTAAAGACCCCAAAATAACAAGCTCACTGTCGTTCCGACCGGGAACACAAAGCAAGCAAACATGTGGTCGCAAACGGACGCGAAGATGTGGCTCTTTCGCTTCTTAATGATCTCGTGAAATTCTGTGACAGCGGCAATGTTGAAGTACCCAAAGTGTAACAGCATGTTGATAAAAGTTAAGAATTTGAATCTTCCTCCGTAGGTTTGGTGAACTGGAAGGTGAATTTCTGTCATATAGTACGTTACTCCAATCAAATGTACCATAAAACACAAATAGTGAAACAGGAAAGGGCCCCAAACACCTGCCATTTTGAATCAACTCCACGATGCGTTTGTTTTCCCGGAAGATGAAACTTTGGACTGATATTACACGCGTTGTATAAATGTCACGAACATGTCAGGGTCATGTGACAGACTTTTCAAACGTGTTTGAACAACACAAAGAAAACAATTACGGTCGAATTTTCTTAACACATCAAGCGTTCTTCAGAGATCAAAATTTTTTTCTTGACGCATCAGGATGGAAATGATAATTTTTTCTTCTTCACCGTTTCACTCCTTAATATTTCCGATAACTCAACCTCTCCGATATATTTCTCGGCAGACACCACGAAACTGTGATATGTCTTAAGTTCTCGCCACCTAACGGCTGAAAACATGATAAATAAAACATTTATTGTCAGAAAGTAGGGTCAACTTTAAAAGAACGCGTTCCGTGATGTTTTTGTTTGTTTGTTTGTTCACTCTTGGTAGAAAACAGTTCATGCTCTTGAAAGAATTTGATTGAAAAATAAAATAAAACAAATATTGGCATGAGTGTCACTTGTCAGATTTGAAAGTTGTGATTGTAAGTGGAGAGAGGAACTAAGTTTTCTTAGAACACAAAAAGAAAAGAAATAAAAGTGTTAGACAAACAGCAACTTTTGAGCGTCTCTTGCGTAGCACGTGCTTGTCACACGGCGAAAAAGAAACCAAAAAAATATTCAGTTGCTATGCGCTGTAAGTAGGCTTGTCGGTGATAGCCCCCATCATTGTCTCATGCCCACAGATGGGATGTTTTTAACCTTTTGTTATCTATTTATTTAGAGAAAGCTCTCTAGACTCATCTTTCATGCTTGCTATTGCAGGCAATTGGAAACAAGAGAGCAACACTCAAAAGAATGGTGAAAGAATCCACAGAATGGGCAAAGCTTGAACCAGCTGGTAACATGAAAGTATCTGAGTTTATCGACTCCCTGCAAACATTAAAGGAACCACTTTACTTGTTTGATTGGAGCATACCAACACACGCTCCTGACTTAGCAGAAGAACTAAAGATTCCCAAGTATTTTGCAGGAGATTTCTTGCAGAGAACTGCCCCAGGATCATTATACCGGGATAGTTGGCCAAGTCTTTTTATTGCACCTAAAGGATTGCACAGTGACCTTCATGTTGACGCATTTGGTTCAAATTTCTGGATGGCACTATTCCAGGGCAGAAAAAGGTAAAGGTATACTTACTCAAAATTGCTTATAATTGAGATAGTTGCAAGTGATATCATGTGATAGGCTGGGAGGAGGCCTTCATTATCATTATGCTGCCACATAAGTGTTTCTTTGCCGAGGGTTTAAGTTTGGGTCAAGTCTGCAAGAGATCTGCAAGAAGGCTGTTTTTATTTTTTTCAGCAATTGGTTTTATAATGACCAATAATCTCTTTTCACTATAGGTGGACATTCTTCCAGAGAGAAGACATTCCATTACTTTATCCACACTACCAGGATTCACTTGACCTTGCATTTGACGTAGACCTGAGTTGTCCTGATCTTGATAAATTTCCCCTGTTGATGTCAGCAGTGCCTCGTCAATGCATTTTAGAACCTGGTGAGCTGTTGTTTGTTCCTTATGGCTGCCCACACAGAGTGGAAAACTTGGAAGATTCTTTAGCAGTTTCATCAAATTTTGTTGACTTGTCAAACCTTCATGTTGTTCTTGAGGAACTGAGAGGAAATGCATTGATAGATCCCAGATCACAAGATTTGTTAATACAAATGACAAGGGATAATTTTCCAGTGAAAATGTTTAGTCAACAGAGTGACCTTTCCTGGAAAGATTTCAAGACATGGCCTCGAGTTAATTATAAAGACTTTGATATTGATATGGATGATTTGCAAAATTACACTGATAAATAACCAGCATGTACTGGTAATTATTAAATTACATGCTTTCAGCCAAATCATCTGTTAAGTGCTTGACTTCATTTTATGAATACTGTGGTTTCATTTATTGAAAAAAATCACATCAGCCAGAAAATTTGTCAAGTTGACAAATATTAATTTATTTTTAATGATATATATTAATGGTTCCATTAAAAAATGTTAATAAATCCACTCTCACATTAAAAGGTGTCATACCACAGATTACAAGATATGTTATCACAAGCGACAAGGGATGATTTTCCAGTGATGTTGGATGAGTTTAACTTAATGCCCATTAATTCATAATTTTCCATTGAAGATCAGAAGAGGGAAGTAAAAGGAGAATATTTTTGTTGACCTCTAGTGATGCCACTCATTTCCCAGCTTGTCTCATGTCCTGTGACATACTATGTCATGCCAAACTGGTCACCTGATTATTAGTGTACCAGTGATATCTTTCAGATATAATTCATTTTGATTACACATTGATGAAATGAAGCATGTTTTGACTAGTGAAAAACTGAAGTTAACACTTGAAATAATTCTCTCTCACAAGGATATTATTGAAAGTAAATGTTTATTTTCTGTTTAGTAGTTCCAAATATATGCCCCCTAACCTGAACTCATATTTTCTTACCCTAAAACTTAAGACCTTATAATGTGTTGGTATTTTAAGACTAACCCAAGGTCAAAAGCTTCTGTCTGACTCTCTATTTTTACCTTGCATTCGAAATCAAAAAAGGAAAAAAATGCTATTGTCTTTGAGACAAGAGTGTGCACTATTAACACCTGCTAACACTAAACCTCATTGTACTTTTTCAAGACTCTGCAGTTCCGTCTTGTTGGGCGAAACACCTGTCTTTTGTACAACTTGTAGTTTACTGAACCAAATGATGTACACTTATGCAGTTTATACAGTCAATTCAGCTCAAATCCAGCTTTTTCTTGCTCTGATCTGCGATGCTAGCCAATCGAGTCCTTCATATAAACCTTCGCCTTTCACAGCGCAAGAGGACTGCACAAACCAAGGCCTTTCTCGCATGCTTCCTAAACCAAGCATTTCACGAACATCAGAAGCAGCCATAGCATCAGGCATGTCCTGTTTATTTGCTAAGACTAGAAGTACGACATTTGCTAGTTGTTCTTCGCCCAAAAGCTTGTGCAATTCAGTTTTGGCTTCTTCGATTCGCTCCCTGTCAGCGCTATCCACCACAAATATCAAGCCTTGTGTACCTTGAAAGTAAACTCTCCAAAGGCTTCTTATCTTGTCTTGCCCTCCAATGTCCCACACTGTAAAGGATATATTCTTGTAAGTAACAGTTTCCACGTTAAAGCCTAAAGTAGGGACAGTGGATACGATCTCTTCAAGTTTCAACCTATACAAGATGGTCGTCTTCCCCGCATTATCCAGGCCCAC